>NW_026700795.1:0-45822 GCF_030435755.1 Ochotona princeps | reverse complement strand
TCTTCAATATGCCCTTCACCAACATGCAGTGTTTCCTTGATTGAATTAGCTCTCACACCAATATTTGCGTCTAGAGCCTTTGCATTGAGGGCTATCTGAAAACGGCTGTGGCGCTGAAGTTGCCTGTGAATGTGGAGTTGGTGGCATGTGGAACCCGCATGTGGAGCATTCGTTTGTGTGGGATGCTCTACTAGGTTCATTCCCAGATAATGCACTCAAAGGGCACTAAGCATAGAGTGTGAAAACTGAGTTTCCTTGAGAGCTGCTTGGAAGCCTGATGGTGTGTGAAGTTAGTGAGCCAAATGGAGTTGTTCTCCCACAAGAACCACTCGGCTGATCCTTCTTTAATATGCCCTTCACCAACATGCAGTGTTTCCTTGATTGAATTAGCTCTCACACCAATATTTGCATCTAGAGCCTTTGCATTGAGGGCTATCTGAAAACGGCTGTGGCGCTGAAGTTGCCTGTGAATGTGGAGTTGGTGGCATGTGAAACCCGCATGTGGAGCATTCGTTTATGAGGGATGCTCTCCAAGCTTCATTTCAGTCCTAGGCACTCAAAGGGCACTAAGCATAGAGTGTGAAAACTGAGTTTCCTTGAGAGCTGCTTGGAAGCCTGATGGTGTGTGAAGTTAGTGAGCCAAATGGAGTTGTTCTCCCACAAGAACCACTCGGCTGATCCTTCTTCAATATGCCCTTCACCAACATGCAGTGTTTCCTTGATTGAATTAGCTCTCACACCAATATTTGCGTCTAGAGCCTTTGCATTGAGGGCTATCTGAAAACGGCTGTGGCGCTGAAGTTGCCTGTGAATGTGGAGTTGGTGGCATGTGAAACCCGCATGTGGAGCATTCGTTTGTGTGGGTTGCTCTACCAGGTTCATTCCTAGATAATGCACTCAAAGGGCACTAAGCATAGAGTGTGAAAACTGAGTTTCCTTGAGAGCTGCTTGGAAGCCTGATGGTGTGTGAAGTTAGTGAGCCAAATGGAGTTGTTCTCCCACAAGAACCACTCGGCTGATCCTTCTTCAATATGCCCTTCACCAACATGCAGTGTTTCCTTGATTGAATTAGCTCTCACACCAATATTTGCGTCTAGAGCCTTTGCATTGAGGGCTATCTGAAAACGGCTGTGGCGCTGAAGTTGCCTGTGAATGTGGAGTTGGTGGCATGTGAAACCCGCATGTGGAGCATTCGTTTGTGTGGGATGCTCTACGAGGTTCATTCCTAGATAATGCACTCAAAGGGCACTAAGCATAGAGTGTGAAAACTGAGTTTCCTTGAGAGCTGCTTGGAAGCCTGATGGTGTGTGCAGTTAGTGAGCCAAATGGAGTTGTTCTCCCACAAGAACCACTCGGCTGATCCTTCTTCAATATGCCCACACCAACATGCAGTGTTTCCTTGATTGAATTAGCTCTCACACCAATATGTGCGTCTAGAGCCTTTGCATTGAGGGCTATCTGAAAACGGCTGTGGCGCTGAAGTTGCTTGTGAATGTGGAGTTGGTGGCATGTGAAACCCGCATGTGGAGCATTCGTTTGTGTGGGATGCTCTACCAGGTTCATTTCAGTCCTAGCCATACAAAGGGCACTAAGCATAGAGTGTGAAAACTGAGTTTCCTTGAGAGCTGCTTGGAAGCCTGATGGTGTGTGAAGTTAGTGAGCCAAATGGAGTTGTTCTCCCACAAGAACCACTCAGCTGATCCTTCTTCAATATGCCCTTCACCAACATGCAGTGTTTCCTTGATTGAATTAGCTCTCACACCAATATTTGCGTCTAGAGCCTTTGCATTGAGGGCTATCTGAAAACAGCTGTGGCGCTGAAGTTGCCTGTGAATGTGGAGTTGGTGGCATGTGAAACCCGCATGTGGAGCATTCGTTTGTGTGGGATGCTCTACCAGGTTCATTTCAGTCCTATCATACAAAGGGCACTAAGCATAGAGTGTGAAAACTGAGTTTCCTTGAGAGCTGCTTGGAAGCCTGATGGTGTGTGAAGTTAGTGAGCCAAATGGAGTTGTTCTCCCACAAGAACCACTCGGCTGATCCTTCTTCAATATGCCCTTCACCAACATGCAGTGTTTCCTTGATTGAATTAGCTCTCACACCAATATTTGCGTCTAGAGCCTTTGCATTGAGGGCTATCTGAAAACGGCTGTGGCGCTGAAGTTGCCTGTGAATGTGGAGTTGGTGGCATGTGAAACCCGCATGTGGAGCATTCGTTTGTGTGGGATGCAATACCATGGTTCATTCCTAGATAATGCACTCAAAGGGCACTAAGCATAGAGTGTGAAAACTGAGTTTCCTTGAGAGCTGCTTGGAAGCCTGATGGTGTGTGAAGTTAGTGAACCAAATGGAGTTGTTCTCCACAAGAACCACTCGGCTGATCCTTCTTCAATATGCCCTTCACCAACATGCAGTGTTTCCTTGATTGAATTAGCTCTCACACCAATATTTGCGTCTAGAGCCTTTGCATTGAGGGCTATCTGAAAACGGCTGTGGCGCTGAAGTTGCCTGTGAATGTGGAGTTGGTGGCATGTGTAACCCGCATGTGGAGCATTCGTTTGTGTGAGATGCTCTACCAGGTTCATTTCAGTCCTAGCCATACAAAGGGCTCTAAGCATAGAGTGTGAAAACTGAGTTTCCTTGAGAGCTGCTTGGAAGCCTGATGGTGTGTGAAGTTAGTGAGCCAAATGGAGTTGTTCTCCCACAAGAACCACTCGGCTGATCCTTCTTCAATATGCCCTTCACCAACATGCAGTGTTTCCTTGATTGAATTAGCTCTCACACCAATATTTGCGTCTAGAGCCTTTGCATTGAGGGCTATCTGAAAACGGCTGTGGCGCTGAAGTTGCCTGTGAATGTGGAGTTGGTGGCATGTGAAACCCGCATGTGGAGCATTCGTTTGTGTGGGATGCTCTACCAGGTTCATTCCTAGATAATGCACTCAAAGGGCACTAAGCATAGAGTGTGAAAACTGAGATTCCTTGAGAGCTGCTTGGAAGCCTGATGGTGTGTGAAGTTAGTGAGCCAAATGGAGTTGTTCTCCCACAAGAACCACTCGGCTGATCCTTCTTCAATATGCCCTTCACCAACATGCAGTGTTTCCTTGGTTGAATTAGCTCTCACACCAATATTTGCGTCTAGAGCCTTTGCATTGAGGGCTATCTGAAAACAGCTGTGGCGCTGAAGTTGCCTGTGAATGTGGAGTTGGTGGCATGTGAAACCCGCATGTGGAGCATTCGTTTGTGTGGGATGCTCTACCAGGTTCATTCCTAGATAATGCATTCAAAGGGCACAAAACATAGAGTGTGAAAACTGAGTTTCCTTGAGAGCTGCTTGGAAGCCTGATGGTGTGTGAAGTTAGTGAGCCAAATGGAGTTGTTCTCCCACAAGAACCACTCGGCTGATCCTTCTTCAATATGCCCTTCACCAACATGCAGTGTTTCCTTGATTGAATTAGCTCTCACACCAATATTTGCGTCTAGAGCCTTTGCATTGAGGGCTATCTGAAAACGGCTGTGGCGCTGAAGTTGCCTGTGAATGTGGAGTTGGTGGCATGTGAAACCCGCATGTGGAGCATTCGTTTGTGTGGGATGCTCTACCAGGTTCATTCCTAGATAATGCACTCAAAGTGCACTAAGCATAGAGTGTGAAAACTGAGATTCCTTGAGAGCTGCTTGGAAGCCTGATGGTGTGTGCAGTTAGTGAGCCAAATGGAGTTGTTCTCCCACAAGAACCACTCGGCTGATCCTTCTTCAATATGCCCTTCACCAACATGCAGTGTTTCCTTGATTGAATTAGCTCTCACACCAATATTTGCGTCTAGAGCCTTTGCATTGAGGGCTATCTGAAAACAGCTGTGGCGCTGAAGTTGCCTGTGAATGTGGAGTTGGTGGCATGTGAAACCCGCATGTGGAGCATTCGTTTGTGTGGGATGCTCTACCAGGTTCATTCCTAGATAATGCATTCAAAGGGCACAAAACATAGAGTGTGAAAACTGAGTTTCCTTGAGAGCTGCTTGGAAGCCTGATGGTGTGTGAAGTTAGTGAGCCAAATGGAGTTGTTCTCCCACAAGAACCACTCGGCTGATCCTTCTTCAATATGCCCTTCACCAACATGCAGTGTTTCCTTGATTGAATTAGCTCTCACACCAATATTTGCGTCTAGAGCCTTTGCATTGAGGGCTATCTGAAAACGGCTGTGGCGCTGAAGTTGCCTGTGAATGTGGAGTTGGTGGCATGTGAAACCCGCATGTGGAGCATTCGTTTGTGTGGGATGCTCTACCAGGTTCATTCCTAGATAATGCACTCAAAGTGCACTAAGCATAGAGTGTGAAAACTGAGTTTCCTTGAGAGCTGCTTGGAAGCCTGATGGTGTGTGAAGTTAGTGAGCCAAATGGAGTTCTTCTCCCACAAGAACCACTCGGCTGATCCTTCTTCAATGTGCCCTTCACCAACATGCAGTGTTTCCTTGATTGAATTAGCTCTCACACCAATATTTGCGTCTAGAGCCTTTGCATTGAGGGCTATCTGAAAACGTCTGTGGCGCTGAAGTTGCCTGTGAATGTGGAGTTGGTGGCATGTGAAACCCGCATGTGGAGCATTCGTTTGTGTGGGATGCTCTACCAGGTTCATTTCAGTCCTAGCCATACAAAGGGCACTAAGCATAGAGTGTGAAAACTGAGTTTCCTTGAGAGCTGCTTGGAAGCCTGATGGTGTGTGAAGTTAGTGAGCCAAATGGAGTTGTTCTCCCACAAGAACCACTCGGCTGATCCTTCTTCAATATGCCCTTCACCAACATGCAGTGTTTCCTTGATTGAATTAGCTCTCACACCAATATTTGCGTCTAGAGCCTTTGCATTGAGGGCTGTCTGAAAACGGCTGTGGCGCTGAAGTTGCCTGTGAATGTGGAGTTGGTGGCATGTGAAACCCGCATGTGGAGCATTCGTTTGTGTGGGATACTCTACCAGGTTCATTCCTAGATAATGCACTCAAAGGGCACTAACCATAGAGTGTGAAAACTGAGTTTCCTTGAGAGCTGCTTGGAAGCCTGATGGTGTGTGAAGTTAGTGAGCCAAATGGAGTTGTTCTCCCACAAGAACCACTCGGCTGATCCTTCTTCAATATGCCCTTCACCAACATGCAGTGTTTCCTTGATTGAATTAGCTCTCACACCAATATTTGCGTCTAGAGCCTTTGCATTGAGGGCTATCTGAAAACGGCTGTGGCGCTGAAGTTGCCTGTGAATGTGGAGTTGGTGGCATGTGGAACCCGCATGTGGAGCATTCGTTTGTGTGGGATGCTCTACTAGGTTCATTCCCAGATAATGCACTCAAAGGGCACTAAGCATAGAGTGTGAAAACTGAGTTTCCTTGAGAGCTGCTTGGAAGCCTGATGGTGTGTGAAGTTAGTGAGCCAAATGGAGTTGTTCTCCCACAAGAACCACTCGGCTGATCCTTCTTTAATATGCCCTTCACCAACATGCAGTGTTTCCTTGATTGAATTAGCTCTCACACCAATATTTGCATCTAGAGCCTTTGCATTGAGGGCTATCTGAAAACGGCTGTGGCGCTGAAGTTGCCTGTGAATGTGGAGTTGGTGGCATGTGAAACCCGCATGTGGAGCATTCGTTTATGAGGGATGCTCTCCAAGCTTCATTTCAGTCCTAGGCACTCAAAGGGCACTAAGCATAGAGTGTGAAAACTGAGTTTCCTTGAGAGCTGCTTGGAAGCCTGATGGTGTGTGAAGTTAGTGAGCCAAATGGAGTTGTTCTCCCACAAGAACCACTCGGCTGATCCTTCTTCAATATGCCCTTCACCAACATGCAGTGTTTCCTTGATTGAATTAGCTCTCACACCAATATTTGCGTCTAGAGCCTTTGCATTGAGGGCTATCTGAAAAGGGCTGTGGCGCTGAAGTTGCCTGTGAATGTGGAGTTGGTGGCATGTGAAACCCGCATGTGGAGCATTCGTTTGTGTGGGATGCTCTACCAGGTTCATTCCTAGATAATGCACTCAAAGGGCACTAAGCATAGAGTGTGAAAACTGAGTTTCCTTGAGAGCTGCTTGGAAGCCTGATGGTGTGTGAAGTTAGTGAGCCAAATGGAGTTGTTCTCCCACAAGAACCACTCGGCTGATCCTTCTTCAATATGCCCTTCACCAACATGCAGTGTTCCCTTGATTGAATTAGCTCTCACACCAATATTTGCGTCTAGAGCCTTTGCATTGAGGGCTATCTGAAAACAGCTGTGGCGCTGAAGTTGCCTGAGAATGTGGAGTTGGTGGCATGTGGAACCCGCATGTGGAGCATTCGTTTATGAGGGATGCTCTCCAAGCTTCATTTCAGTCCTAGGCACTCAAAGGGCACTAAGCATAGAGTGTGAAAACTGAGTTTCCTTGAGAGCTGCTTGGAAGCCTGATGGTGTGTGAAGTTAGTGAGCCAAATGGAGTTGTTCTCCCACAAGAACCACTCGGCTGATCCTTCTTCAATATGCCCTTCACCAACATGCAGTGTTTCCTTGATTGAATTAGCTCTCACACCAATATTTGCGTCTAGAGCCTTTGCATTGAGGGCTATCTGAAAACGGCTGTGGCGCTGAAGTTGCCTGTGAATGTGGAGTTGGTGGCATGTGAAACCCGCATGTGGAGCATTCGTTTGTGTGGGATGCTCTACCAGGTTCATTCCTAGATAATGCACTCAAAGGGCACTAAGCATAGAGTGTGAAAACTGAGTTTCCTTGAGAGCTGCTTGGAAGCCTGATGGTGTGTGAAGTTAGTGAGCCAAATGGAGTTGTTCTCCCACAATAACCACTCGGCTGATCCTTCTTTAATATGCCCTTCACCAACATGCAGTGTTTCCTTGATTGAATTAGCTCTCACACCAATATTTGCATCTAGAGCCTTTGCATTGAGGGCTATCTGAAAACGGCTGTGGCGCTGAAGTTGCCTGTGAATGTGGAGTTGGTGGCATGTGAAACCCGCATGTGGAGCATTCGTTTATGAGGGATGCTCTCCAAGCTTCATTTCAGTCCTAGGCACTCAAAGGGCACTAAGCATAGAGTGTGAAAACTGAGTTTCCTTGAGAGCTGCTTGGAAGCCTGATGGTGTGTGAAGTTAGTGAGCCAAATGGAGTTGTTCTCCCACAAGAACCACTCGGCTGATCCTTCTTCAATATGCCCTTCACCAACATGCAGTGTTTCCTTGATTGAATTAGCTCTCACACCAATATTTGCGTCTAGAGCCTTTGCATTGAGGGCTATCTGAAAACGGCTGTGGCGCTGAAGTTGCCTGAGAATGTGGAGTTGGTGGCATGTGAAACCCGCATGTGGAGCATTCGTTTGTGAGGTATGTTCACCAAGCCTCATTTCAGTCCTAGGATCTCAAAGGGCACTAAGCATAGAGTGTGAAAGCTGAGTTTCCTTGAGAGCTGCTTGGAAGCCTGATGGTGTGTGAAGTTAGTGAGTCAAATGGAGTTGTTCTCCCACAAGAACCACTCGGCTGATCCTTCTTCAATATGCCCTTCACCAACATGCAGTGTTCCCTTGATTGAATTAGCTCTCACACCAATATTTGCGTCTAGAGCCTTTGCATTGAGGGCTATCTGAAAACGGCTGTGGCGCTGAAGTTGCCTATGAATGTGGAGTTGGTGGCATGTGAAACCCGCATGTGGAGCATTCGTTTATGAGGGATGCTCTCCAAGCTTCATTTCAGTCCTAGGCACTCAAAGGGCACTAAGCATAGAGTGTGAAAACTGAGTTTCCTTGAGAGCTGCTTGGAAGCCTGATGGTGTGTGAAGTTAGTGAGCCAAATGGAGTTGTTCTCCCACAAGAACCACTCGGCTGATCCTTCTTCAATATGCCCTTCACCAACATGCAGTGTTTCCTTGATTGAATTAGCTCTCACACCAATATTTGCGTCTAGAGCCTTTGCATTGAGGGCTATCTGAAAACGGCTGTGGCGCTGAAGTTGCCTGTGAATGTGGAGTTGGTGGCATGTGAAACCCGCATGTGGAGCATTCGTTTGTGTGGGATGCTCTACCAGGTTCATTCCTAGATAATGCACTCAAAGGGCACTAAGCATAGAGTGTGAAAACCGAGTTTCCTTGAGAGCTGCTTGGAAGCCTGATGGTGTGTGAAGTTAGTGAGCCAAATGGAGTTGTTCTCCCACAAGAACCACTCGGCTGATCCTTCTTCAATATGCCCTTCACCAACATGCAGTGTTTCCTTGATTGAATTAGCTCTCACACCAATATTTGCGTCTAGAGCCTTTGCATTGAGGGCTATCTGAAAACGGCTGTGGCGCTGAAGTTTCCTGAGAATGTGGAGTTGGTGGCATGTGAAACCCGCATGTGGAGCATTCGTTTGTGAGGTATGTTCACCAAGCCTCATTTCAGTCCTAGGAACTCAAAGGGCACTAAGCATAGAGTGTGAAAGCTGAGTTTCCTTGAGAGCTGCTTGGAAGCCTGATGGTGTGTGAAGTTAGTGAGTCAAATGGAGTTGTTCTCCCACAAGAACCACTCGGCTGATCCTTCTTCAATATGCCCTTCACCAACATGCAGTGTTCCCTTGATTGAATTAGCTCTCACACCAATATTTGCGTCTAGAGCCTTTGCATTGAGGGCTATCTGAAAACGGCTGTGGCGCTGAAGTTTCCTGAGAATGTGGAGTTGGTGGCATGTGAAACCCGCATGTGGAGCATTCGTTTGTGACGGATGTTCACCAAGCCTCATTTCAGTCCTAGGAACTCAAAGGGCACTAAGCATAGAGTGTGAAAGCTGAGTTTCCTTGAGAGCTGCTTGGAAGCCTGATGGTGTGTGAAGTTAGTGAGCCAAATGGAGTTGTTCTCCCACAAGAACCACTCGGCTGATCCTTCTTCAATATGCCCTTCACCAACATGCAGTGTTTCCTTGATTGAATTAGCTCTCACACCAATATTTGCGTCTAGAGCCTTTGCATTGAGGGCTATCTGAAAACGGCTGTGGCGCTGAAGTTGCTTGTGAATGTGGAGTTGGTGGCATGTGAAACCCGCATGTGGAGCATTCGTTTGTGTGGGATGCTCTACCAGGTTCATTCCTAGATAATGCACTCAAAGGGCACTAAGCATAGAGTGTGAAAACTGAGTTTCCTTGAGAGCTGCTTGGAAGCCTGATGGTGTGTGAAGTTAGTGAGCCAAATGGAGTTGTTCTCCCACAAGAACCACTCGGCTGATCCTTCTTCAATATGCCCTTCACCAACATGCAGTGTTTCCTTGATTGAATTAGCTCTCACACCAATATTTGCGTCTAGAGCCTTTGCATTGAGGGCTATCTGTAAATGGCTGTGGCGCTGAAGTTGCCTGTGAATGTGGAGTTGGTGGCATGTGAAATCCGCATGTGGAGCATTCGTTTGTGTGGGATGCTCTACCAGGTTGATTTCAGTCCTAGCCATACAAAGGGCACTAAGCATAGAGTGTGAAAACTGAGTTTCCTTGAGAGCTGCTTGGAAGCCTGATGGTGTGTGAAGTTAGTGAGCCAAATGGAGTTGTTCTCCCACAAGAACCACTCGGCTGATCCTTCTTCAATATGCCCTTCACCAACATGCAGTGTTTCCTTGATTGAATTAGCTCTCACACCAATATTTGCGTCTAGAGCCTTTGCATTGAGGGCTATCTGAAAACGGCTGTGGCGCTGAAGTTGCCTGAGAATGTGGAGTTGGTGGCATGTGAAACCCGCATGTGGAGCATTCGTATGTGAGGTATGTTCACCAAGCCTCATTTCAGTCCTAGGAACTCAAAGGGCACTAAGCATAGAGTGTGAAAGCTGAGTTTCCTTGAGAGCTGCTTGGAAGCCTGATGGTGTGTGAAGTTAGTGAGCCAAATGGAGTTGTTCTCCCACAAGAACCACTCGGCTGATCCTTCTTTAATATGCCCTTCACCAACATGCAGTGTTTCCTTGATTGAATTAGCTCTCACACCAATATTTGCGTCTAGAGCCTTTGCATTGAGGGCTATCTGAAAACGGCTGTGGCGCTGAAGTTGCTTGTGAATGTGGAGTTGGTGGCATGTGAAACCCGCATGTGGAGCATTCGTTTGTGTGGGATGCTCTACCAGGTTCATTCCTAGATAATGCACTCAAAGGGCACTAAGCATAGAGTGTGAAAACTGAGTTTCCTTGAGAGCTGCTTGGAAGCCTGATGGTGTGTGAAGTTAGTGAGCCAAATGGAGTTGTTCTCCCACAAGAACCACTCGGCTGATCCTTCTTCAATATGCCCTTCACCAACATGCAGTGTTTCCTTGATTGAATTAGCTCTCACACCAATATTTGCGTCTAGAGCCTTTGCATTGAGGGCTATCTGTAAATGGCTGTGGCGCTGAAGTTGCCTGTGAATGTGGAGTTGGTGGCATGTGAAATCCGCATGTGGAGCATTCGTTTGTGTGGGATGCTCTACCAGGTTGATTTCAGTCCTAGCCATACAAAGGGCACTAAGCATAGAGTGTGAAAACTGAGTTTCCTTGAGAGCTGCTTGGAAGCCTGATGGTGTGTGAAGTTAGTGAGCCAAATGGAGTTGTTCTCCCACAAGAACCACTCGGCTGATCCTTCTTCAATATGCCCTTCACCAACATGCAGTGTTTCCTTGATTGAATTAGCTCTCACACCAATATTTGCGTCTAGAGCCTTTGCATTGAGGGCTATCTGAAAACGGCTGTGGCGCTGAAGTTGCCTGAGAATGTGGAGTTGGTGGCATGTGAAACCCGCATGTGGAGCATTCGTATGTGAGGTATGTTCACCAAGCCTCATTTCAGTCCTAGGAACTCAAAGGGCACTAAGCATAGAGTGTGAAAGCTGAGTTTCCTTGAGAGCTGCTTGGAAGCCTGATGGTGTGTGAAGTTAGTGAGCCAAATGGAGTTGTTCTCCCACAAGAACCACTCGGCTGATCCTTCTTTAATATGCCCTTCACCAACATGCAGTGTTTCCTTGATTGAATTAGCTCTCACACCAATATTTGCATCTAGAGCCTTTGCATTGAGGGCTATCTGAAAACGGCTGTGGCGCTGAAGTTGCCTGTGAATGTGGAGTTGGTGGCATGTGAAACCCGCATGTGGAGCATTCGTTTATGAGGGATGCTCTCCAAGCTTCATTTGATTCCTAGGCACTCAAAGGGCACTAAGCATAGAGTGTGAAAACTGAGTTTCCTTGAGAGCTGCTTGGAAGCCTGATGGTGTGTGAAGTTAGTGAGCCAAATGGAGTTGTTCTCCCACAAGAACCACTCGGCTGATCCTTCTTCAATATGCCCTTCACCAACATGCAGTGTTTCCTTGATTGAATTAGCTCTCACACCAATATTTGCGTCTAGAGCCTTTGCATTGAGGGCTATCTGAAAACGGCTGTGGCGCTGAAGTTGCCTGAGAATGTGGAGTTGGTGGCATGTGAAACCCGCATGTGGAGCATTCGTTTGTGAGGTATGTTCACCAAGCCTCATTTCAGTCCTAGGAACTCAAAGGGCACTAAGCATAGAGTGTGAAAGCTGAGTTTCCTTGAGAGCTGCTTGGATGCCTGATGGTGTGTGAAGTTAGTGAGTCAAATGGAGTTGTTCTCCCACAAGAACCACTCGGCTGATCCTTCTTCAATATGCCCTTCACCAACATGCAGTGTTTCCTTGATTGAATTAGCTCTCACACCAATATTTGCGTCTAGAGCCTTTGCATTGAGGGCTATCTGAAAACGGCTGTGGCGCTGAAGTTGCCTATGAATGTGGAGTTGGTGGCATGTGAAAACCGCATGTGGAGCATTCGTTTATGAGGGATGCTCTCCAAGCTTCATTTCAGTCCTAGGCACTCAAAGGGCACTAAGCATAGAGTGTGAAAACTGAGTTTCCTTGAGAGCTGCTTGGAAGCCTGATGGTGTGTGAAGTTAGTGAGCCAAATGGAGTTGTTCTCCCACAAGAACCACTCGGCTGATCCTTCTTCAATATGCCCTTCACCAACATGCAGTGTTTCCTTGATTGAATTAGCTCTCACACCAATATTTGCGTCTAGAGCCTTTGCATTGAGGGCTATCTGAAAACGGCTGTGGCGCTGAAGTTGCCTGTGAATGTGGAGTTGGTGGCATGTGAAACCCGCATGTGGAGCATTCGTTTGTGTGGGATGCTCTACCAGGTTCATTCCTAGATAATGCACTCAAAGGGCACTAAGCATAGAGTGTGAAAACTGAGTTTCCTGAGAGCTGCTTGGAAGCCTGATGGTGTGTGAAGTTAGTGAGCCAAATGGAGTTGTTCTCCCACAAGAACCACTCGGCTGATCCTTCTTCAATATGCCCTTCACCAACATGCAGTGTTTCCTTGATTGAATTAGCTCTCACACCAATATTTGCGTCTAGAGCCTTTGCATTGAGGGCTATCTGAAAACGGCTGTGGCGCTGAAGTTGCATGAGAATGTGGAGTTGGTGGCATGTGAAACCCGCATGTGGAGCATTCGTTTGTGAGGTATGTTCACCAAGCCTCATTTCAGTCCTAGGAACTCAAAGGGCACTAAGCATAGAGTGTGAAAGCTGAGTTTCCTTGAGAGCTGCTTGGAAGCCTGATGGTGTGTGAAGTTAGTGAGTCAAATGGAGTTGTTCTCCCACAAGAACCACTCGGCTGATCCTTCTTCAATATGCCCTTCACCAACATGCAGTGTTCCCTTGATTGAATTAGCTCTCACACCAATATTTGCGTCTAGAGCCTTTGCATTGAGGGCTATCTGAAAACGGCTGTGGCGCTGAAGTTTCCTGAGAATGTGGAGTTGGTGGCATGTGAAACCCGCATGTGGAGCATTCGTTTGTGACGGATGTTCACCAAGCCTCATTTCAGTCCTAGGAACTCAAAGGGCACTAAGCATAGAGTGTGAAAACTGAGTTTCCTTGAGAGCTGCTTGGAAGCCTGATGGTGTGTGAAGTTAGTGAGCCAAATGGAGTTGTTCTCCCACAAGAACCACTCGGCTGATCCTTCTTCAATATGCCCTTCACCAACATGCAGTGTTTCCTTGATTGAATTAGCTCTCACACCAATATTTGCGTCTAGAGCCTTTGCATTGAGGGCTATCTGAAAACGGCTGTGGCGCTGAAGTTGCTTGTGAATGTGGAGTTGGTGGCATGTGAAACCCGCATGTGGAGCATTCGTTTGTGTGGGATGCTCTACAAGGTTCATTCCTAGATAATGCACTCAAAGGGCACTAAGCATAGAGTGTGAAAACTGAGTTTCCTTGAGAGCTGCTTGGAAGCCTGATGGTGTGTGAAGTTAGTGAGTCAAATGGAGTTGTTCTCCCACAAGAACCACTCGGCTGATCCTTCTTCAATATGCCCTTCACCAACATGCAGTGTTTCCTTGATTGAATTAGCTCTCACACCAATATTTGCGTCTAGAGCCTTTGCATTGAGGGCTATCTGTAAATGGCTGTGGCGCTGAAGTTGCCTGTGAATGTGGAGTTGGTGGCATGTGAAACCCGCATGTGGAGCATTCGTTTGTGTGGGATGCTCTACCAGGTTGATTTCAGTCCTAGCCATACAAAGGGCACTAAGCATAGAGTGTGAAAACTGAGTTTCCTTGAGAGCTGCTTGGAAGCCTGATGGTGTGTGAAGTTAGTGAGCCAAATGGAGTTGTTCTCCCACAAGAACCACTCGGCTGATCCTTCTTCAATATGCCCTTCACCAACATGCAGTGTTTCCTTGATTGAATTAGCTCTCACACCAATATTTGCGTCTAGAGCCTTTGCATTGAGGGCTATCTGAAAACGGCTGTGGCGCTGAAGTTTCCTGAGAATGTGGAGTTGGTGGCATGTGAAACCCGCATGTGGAGCATTCGTTTGTGACGGATGTTCACCAAGCCTCATTTCAGTCCTAGGAACTCAAAGGGCACTAAGCATAGAGTGTGAAAGCTGAGTTTCCTTGAGAGCTGCTTGGAAGCCTGATGGTGTGTGAAGTTAGTGAGCCAAATGGAGTTGTTCTCCCACAAGAACCACTCGGCTGATCCTTCTTCAATATGCCCTTCACCAACATGCAGTGTTTCCTTGATTGAATTAGCTCTCACACCAATATTTGCGTCTAGAGCCTTTGCATTGAGGGCTATCTGAAAACGGCTGTGGCGCTGAAGTTGCTTGTGAATGTTTAGTTGGTGGCATGTGAAACCCGCATGTGGAGCATTCGTTTGTGTGGGATGCTCTACAAGGTTCATTCCTAGATAATGCACTCAAAGGGCACTAAGCATAGAGTGTGAAAACTGAGTTTCCTTGAGAGCTGCTTGGAAGCCTGATGGTGTGTGAAGTTAGTGAGTCAAATGGAGTTGTTCTCCCACAAGAACCACTCGGCTGATCCTTCTTCAATATGCCCTTCACCAACATGCAGTGTTTCCTTGATTGAATTAGCTCTCACACCAATATTTGCGTCTAGAGCCTTTGCATTGAGGGCTATCTGTAAATAACTGTGGCGCTGAAGTTGCCTGTGAATGTGGAGTTGGTGGCATGTGAAACCCGCATGTGGAGCATTCGTTTGTGACGGATGTTCACCAAGCCTCATTTCAGTCCTAGGAACTCAAAGGGCACTAAGCATAGAGTGTGAAAGCTGAGTTTCCTTGAGAGCTGCTTGGAAGCCTGATGGTGTGTGAAGTTAGTGAGCCAAATGGAGTTGTTCTCCCACAAGAACCACTCGGCTGATCCTTCTTCAATATGCCCTTCACCAACATGCAGTGTTTCCTTGATTGAATTAGCTCTCACACCAATATTTGCGTCTAGAGCCTTTGCATTGAGGGCTATCTGAAAACGGCTGTGGCGCTGAAGTTGCTTGTGAATGTGGAGTTGGTGGCATGTGAAACCCGCATGTGGAGCATTCGTTTGTGTGGGATGCTCTACCAGGTTCATTCCTAGATAATGCACTCAAAGGGCACTAAGCATAGAGTGTGAAAACTGAGTTTCCTTGAGAGCTGCTTGGAAGCCTGATGGTGTGTGAAGTTAGTGAGTCAAATGGAGTTGTTCTCCCACAAGAACCACTCGGCTGATCCTTCTTCAATATGCCCTTCACCAACATGCAGTGTTTCCTTGATTGAATTAGCTCTCACACCAATATTTGCGTCTAGAGCCTTTGCATTGAGGGCTATCTGAAAACGGCTGTGGCGCTGAAGTTGCCTGAGAATGTGGAGTTGGTGGCATGTGAAACCCGCATGTGGAGCATTCGTTTGTGAGGTATGTTCACCAAGCCTCATTTCAGTCCTAGGAACTCAAAGGGCACTAAGCATAGAGTGTGAAAGCTGAGTTTCCTTGAGAGCTGCTTGGAAGCCTGATGGTGTGTGAAGTTAGTGAGTCAAATGGAGTTGTTCTCCCACAAGAACCACTCGGCTGATCCTTCTTCAATATGCCCTTCACCAACATGCAGTGTTTCCTTGATTGAATTAGCTCTCACACCAATATTTGCGTCTAGAGCCTTTGCATTGAGGGCTATCTGAAAACGGCTGTGGCGCTGAAGTTGCCTGTGAATGTGGAGTTGGTGGCATGTGAAACCCGCATGTGGAGCATTCGTTTGTGACGGATGTTCACCAAGCCTCATTTCAGTCCTAGGAACTCAAAGGGCACTAAGCATAGAGTGTGAAAACTGAGTTTCCTTGAGAGCTGCTTGGAAGCCTGATGGTGTGTGAAGTTAGTGAGCCAAATGGAGTTGTTCTCCCACAAGAACCACTCGGCTGATCCTTCTTCAATATGCCCTTCACCAACATGCAGTGTTTCCTTGATTGAATTAGCTCTCACACCAATATTTGCGTCTAGAGCCTTTGCATTGAGGGCTATCTGAAAACGGCTGTGGCGCTGAAGTTGCTTGTGAATGTGGAGTTGGTGGCATGTGAAACCCGCATGTGGAGCATTCGTTTGTGTGGGATGCTCTACAAGGTTCATTCCTAGATAATGCACTCAAAGGGCACTAAGCATAGAGTGTGAAAACTGAGTTTCCTTGAGAGCTGCTTGGAAGCCTGATGGTGTGTGAAGTTAGTGAGTCAAATGGAGTTGTTCTCCCACAAGAACCACTCGGCTGATCCTTCTTCAATATGCCCTTCACCAACATGCAGTGTTTCCTTGATTGAATTAGCTCTCACACCAATATTTGCGTCTAGAGCCTTTGCATTGAGGGCTATCTGTAAATAACTGTGGCGCTGAAGTTGCCTGTGAATGTGGAGTTGGTGGCATGTGAAACCCGCATGTGGAGCATTCGTTTGTGTGGGATGCTCTACCAGGTTGATTTCAGTCCTAGCCATACAAAGGGCACTAAGCATAGAGTGTGAAAACTGAGTTTCCTTGAGAGCTGCTTGGAAGCCTGATGGTGTGTGAAGTTAGTGAGCCAAATGGAGTTGTTCTCCCACAAGAACCACTCGGCTGATCCTTCTTCAATATGCCCTTCACCAACATGCAGTGTTTCCTTGATTGAATTAGCTCTCACACCAATATTTGCGTCTAGAGCCTTTGCATTGAGGGCTATCTGAAAACGGCTGTGGCGCTGAAGTTTCCTGAGAATGTGGAGTTGGTGGCATGTGAAACCCGCATGTGGAGCATTCGTTTGTGTGGGATGCTCTACCAGGTTCATTCCTAGATAATGCACTCAAAGGGCACTAAGCATAGAGTGTGAAAACTGAGTTTCCTTGAGAGCTGCTTGGAAGCCTGATGGTGTGTGAAGTTAGTGAGCCAAATGGAGTTGTTCTCCCACAAGAACCACTCTGCTGATCCTTCTTCAATATGCCCTTCACCAACATGCAGTGTTTCCTTGATTGAATTAGCTCTCACACCAATATTTGCGTCTAGAGCCTTTGCATTGAGGGCTATCTGAAAACGGCTGTGGCGCTGAAGTTGCCTGTGAATGTGGAGTTGGTGGCATGTGAAACCCGCATATGGAGCATTCATTTGTGTGGGATGCTCTACCAGGTTCATTCCTAGATAATGCACTCAAAGGGCACTAAGCATAGAGTGTGAAAACTGAGTTTCCTTGAGAGCTGCTTGGAAGCCTGATGGTGTGTGAAGTTAGTGAGTCAAATGGAGTTGTTCTCCCACAAGAACCACTCGGCTGATCCTTCTTCAATATGCCCTTCACCAACATGCAGTGTTTCCTTGATTGAATTAGCTCTCACACCAATATTTGCGTCTAGAGCCTTTGCATTGAGGGCTATCTGAAAACGGCTGTGGCGCTGAAGTTGCCTGAGAATGTGGAGTTGGTGGCATGTGAAACCCGCATGTGGAGCATTCGTTTGTGAGGGATGTTCACCAAGCCTCATTTCAGTCCTAGGCACTCAAAGGGTACTAAGCATAGAATGTGAAAGCTGAGTTTCCTTGAGAGCTGCTTGGAAGCCTGATGGTGTGTGAAGTTAGTGAGTCAAATGGAGTTGTTCTCCCACAAGAACCACTCGGCTGATCCTTCTTCAATATGCCCTTCACCAACATGCAGTGTTTCCTTGATTGAATTAGCTCTCACACCAATATTTGCGTCTAGAGCCTTTGCATTGAGGGCTATCTGAAAACGGCTGTGGCGCTGAAGTTGCCTGTGAATGTGGAGTTGGTGGCATGTGAAACCCGCATATGGAGCATTCATTTGTGTGGGATGCTCTACCAGGTTCATTCCTAGATAATGCACTCAAAGGGCACTAAGCATAGAGTGTGAAAACTGAGTTTCCTTGAGAGCTGCTTGGAAGCCTGATGGTGTGTGAAGTTAGTGAGTCAAATGGAGTTGTTCTCCCACAAGAACCACTCGGCTGATCCTTCTTCAATATGCCCTTCACCAACATGCAGTGTTTCCTTGATTGAATTAGCTCTCACACCAATATTTGCGTCTAGAGCCTTTGCATTGAGGGCTATCTGAAAACGGCTGTGGCGCTGAAGTTGCCTGAGAATGTGGAGTTGGTGGCATGTGAAACCCGCATGTGGAGCATTCGTTTGTGAGGGATGTTCACCAAGCCTCATTTCAGTCCTAGGCACTCAAAGGGTACTAAGCATAGAATGTGAAAGCTGAGTTTCCTTGAGAGCTGCTTGGAAGCCTGATGGTGTGTGAAGTTAGTGAGTCAAATGGAGTTGTTCTCCCACAAGAACCACTCGGCTGATCCTTATTCAATGTGCCCTTCACCAACATGCAGTGTTTCCTTGATTGAATTAGCTCTCACACCAATATTTGCGTCTAGAGCCTTTGCTTTGAGGGCTATCTGAAAACGGCTGTGGCGCTGAAGTTGCCTGTGAATGTGGAGTTGGTGGCATGTGAAACCCGCATGTGGAGCATTCGTTTGTGTGGGATGCTCACCAAGCTTCATTTCATTCCCAGGCATACAATGGGCACTAAGCATGGAGTGTGAAAACTGAGTTTCCTTGAGAGCTGCTTGGAAGCCTGATGGTGTGTGAAGTTAGTGAGTCAAATGGAGTTGTTCTCACACAAGAACCACTTGGCTGATCCTTCTTCAATATGCCCTTCACCAACATGCAGTGTTTCCTTGATTGAATTAGCTCTCACACCAATATTTGCATCTAGAGCCTTTGCATTGAGGGCTATCTGAAAACGGCTGTGGCGCTGAAGTTTCCTGAGAATGTGGAGTTGGTGGCATGTGAAACCCGCATGTGGAGCATTCGTTTGTGAGGGATGTTCACCAAGCCTCATTTCAGTCCTAGGAACTCAAAGGGCACTAAGCATAGAGTGTGAAAACTGAGTTTCCTTGAGAGCTGCTTGGAAGCCTGATGGTGTGTGAAGTTAGTGAGCCAAATGGAGTTGTTCTCCCACAAGAACCACTCGGCTGATCCTTCTTCAATATGCCCTTCACCAACATGCAGTGTTTCCTTGATTGAATTAGCTCTCACACCAATATTTGCGTCTAGAGCCTTTGCATTGAGGGCTATCTGAAAACGGCTGTGGCGCTGAAGTTGCCTGTGAATGTGGAGTTGGTGGCATGTGAAACCCGCATGTGGAGCATTCGTTTGTGTGGGATGCTCTACCAGGTTCATTCCTAGATAATGCACTCAAAGGGCACTAAGCATAGAGTGTGAAAACTGAGTTTCCTTGAGAGCTGCTTGGAAGCCTGATGGTGTGTGAAGTTAGTGAGCCAAATGGAGTTGTTCTCCCACAAGAACCACTCGGCTGATCCTTCTTCAATATGCCCTTCACCAACATGCAGTGTTTCCTTGATTGGATTAGCTCTCACACCAATATTTGCGTCTAGAGCCTTTGCATTGGGGGCTATCTGAAAACGGCTGTGGCGCTGAAGTTGCCTGTGAATGTGGAGTTGGTGGCATGTGAAACCCGCATGTGGAGCATTCGTTTGTGTGGGATGCTCTACCAGGTTCATTCCTAGATAATGCACTCAAAGGGCACTAAGCATAGAGTGTGAAAACTGAGTTTCCTTGAGAGCTGCTTGGAAGCCTGATGGTTGTGAAGTTAGTGAGTCAAATGGAGTTGTTCTCCCACAAGAACCACTCGGCTGATCCTTCTTCAATATGCCCTTCACCAACATGCAGTGTTTCCTTGATTGAATTAGCTCTCACACCAATATTTGCGTCTAGAGCCTTTGCATTGAGGGCTATCTGAAAACGGCTGTGGCGCTGAAGTTGCCTGAGAATGTGGAGTTGGTGGCATGTGAAACCCGCATGTGGAGCATTCGTTTGTGAGGGATGTTCACCAAGCCTCATTTCAGTCCTAGGATCTCAAAGGGTACTAAGCATAGAATGTGAAAGCTGAGTTTCCTTGAGAGCTGCTTGGAAGCCTGATGGTGTGTGAAGTTAGTGAGTCAAATGGAGTTGTTCTCCCACAAGAACCACTCGGCTGATCCTTCTTCAATATGCCCTTCACCAACATGCAGTGTTTCCTTGATTGAATTAGCTCTCACACCAATATTTGCATCTAGAGCCTTTGCATTGAGGGCTATCTGAAAACGGCTGTGGCGCTGAAGTTGCCTGTGAATGTGGAGTTGGTGGCATGTGAAACCCGCATGTGGAGCATTCGTTTGTGTGGGATGCTCACCAAGCTTCATTTCATTCCCAGGCATACAATGGGCTCTAAGCATGGAGTGTGAAAACTGAGTTTCCTTGAGAGCTGCTTGGAAGCCTGATGGTGTGTGAAGTTAGTGAGTCAAATGGAGTTGTTCTCCCACAAGAACCACTCGGCTGATCCTTCTTCAATATGCCCTTCACCAACATGCAGTGTTTCCTTGATTGAATTAGCTCTCACACCAATATTTGCGTCTAGAGCCTTTGCATTGAGGGCTATCTGAAAACGGCTGTGGCGCTGAAGTTGCCTGAGAATGTGGAGTTGGTGGCATGTGAAACCCGCATGTGGAGCATTCGTTTGTGAGGGATGTTCACCAAGCCTCATTTCAGTCCTAGGCACTCAAAGGGTACTAAGCATAGAATGTGAAAGCTGAGTTTCCTTGAGAGCTGCTTGGAAGCCTGATGGTGTGTGAAGTTAGTGAGTCAAATGGAGTTGTTCTCCCACAAGAACCACTCGGCTGATCCTTATTCAATGTGCCCTTCACCAACATGCAGTGTTTCCTTGATTGAATTAGCTCTCACACCAATATTTGCGTCTAGAGCCTTTGCTTTGAGGGCTATCTGAAAACGGCTGTGGCGCTGAAGTTGCCTGTGAATGTGGAGTTGGTGGCATGTGAAACCCGCATGTGGAGCATTCGTTTGTGTGGGATGCTCACCAAGCTTCATTTCATTCCCAGGCATACAATGGGCACTAAGCATGGAGTGTGAAAACTGAGTTTCCTTGAGAGCTGCTTGGAAGCCTGATGGTGTGTGAAGTTAGTGAGTCAAATGGAGTTGTTCTCCCACAAGAACCACTTGGCTGATCCTTCTTCAATATGCCCTTCACCAACATGCAGTGTTTCCTTGATTGAATTAGCTCTCACACCAATATTTGCATCTAGAGCCTTTGCATTGAGGGCTATCTGAAAACGGCTGTGGCGCTGAAGTTGCCTGAGAATGTGGAGTTGGTGGCATGTGAAACCCGCATGTGGAGCATTCGTTTGTGAGGGATGTTCACCAAGCCTCATTTCAGTCCTAGGAACTCAAAGGGCACTAAGCATAGAGTGTGAAAAGTGAGTTTCCTTGAGAGCTGCTTGGAAGCCTGATGGTGTGTGAAGTTCGTGAGCCAAATGGAGTTGTTCTCCCACAAGAACCACTCGGCTGATCCTTCTTCAATATGCCCTTCACCAACATGCAGTGTTTCCTTGATTGAATTAGCTCTCACACCAATATTTGCGTCTAGAGCCTTTGCATTGAGGGCTATCTGAAAACGGCTGTGGCGCTGAAGTTGCCTGTGAATGTGGAGTTGGTGGCATGTGAAACCCGCATGTGGAGCATTCGTTTGTGTGGGATGCTCTACCAGGTTCATTCCTAGATAATGCACTCAAAGGGCACTAAGCATAGAGTGTGAAAACTGAGTTTCCTTGAGAGCTGCTTGGAAGCCTGATGGTGTGTGAAGTTAGTGAGCCAAATGGAGTTGTTCTCCCACAAGAACCACTCGGCTGATCCTTCTTCAATATGCCCTTCACCAACATGCAGTGTTTCCTTGATTGGATTAGCTCTCACACCAATATTTGCGTCTAGAGCCTTTGCATTGGGGGCTATCTGAAAACGGCTGTGGCGCTGAAGTTGCCTGTGAATGTGGAGTTGGTGGCATGTGAAACCCGCATGTGGAGCATTCGTTTGTGTGGGATGCTCTACCAGGTTCATTCCTAGATAATGCACTCAAAGGGCACTAAGCATAGAGTGTGAAAACTGAGTTTCCTTGAGAGCTGCTTGGAAGCCTGATGGTTGTGAAGTTAGTGAGTCAAATGGAGTTGTTCTCCCACAAGAACCACTCGGCTGATCCTTCTTCAATATGCCCTTCACCAACATGCAGTGTTTCCTTGATTGAATTAGCTCTCACACCAATATTTGCGTCTAGAGCCTTTGCATTGAGGGCTATCTGAAAACGGCTGTGGCGCTGAAGTTGCCTGAGAATGTGGAGTTGGTGGCATGTGAAACCCGCATGTGGAGCATTCGTTTGTGAGGGATGTTCACCAAGCCTCATTTCAGTCCTAGGATCTCAAAGGGTACTAAGCATAGAATGTGAAAGCTGAGTTTCCTTGAGAGCTGCTTGGAAGCCTGATGGTGTGTGAAGTTAGTGAGTCAAATGGAGTTGTTCTCCCACAAGAACCACTCGGCTGATCCTTCTTCAATATGCCCTTCACCAACATGCAGTGTTTCCTTGATTGAATTAGCTCTCACACCAATATTTGCATCTAGAGCCTTTGCATTGAGGGCTATCTGAAAACGGCTGTGGCGCTGAAGTTGCCTGTGAATGTGGAGTTGGTGGCATGTGAAACCCGCATGTGGAGCATTCGTTTGTGTGGGATGCTCACCAAGCTTCATTTCATTCCCAGGCATACAATGGGCTCTAAGCATGGAGTGTGAAAACTGAGTTTCCTTGAGAGCTGCTTGGAAGCCTGATGGTGTGTGAAGTTAGTGAGTCAAATGGAGTTGTTCTCCCACAAGAACCACTCGGCTGATCCTTCTTCAATATGCCCTTCACCAACATGCAGTGTTTCCTTGATTGAATTAGCTCTCACACCAATATTTGCGTCTAGAGCCTTTGCATTGAGGGCTATCTGAAAACGGCTGTGGCGCTGAAGTTGCCTGAGAATGTGGAGTTGGTGGCATGTGAAACCCGCATGTGGAGCATTCGTTTGTGTGGGATGCTCTCCAAGCTTCATTTGATTCCTAGGCACTCAAAGGGCACTAAGCATAGAGTGTGAAAACTGAGTTTCCTTGAGAGCTGCTTGGAAGCCTGATGGTGTGTGAAGTTAGTGAGTCAAATGGAGTTGTTCTCCCACAAGAACCACTCGGCTGATCCTTCTTCAATATGCCCTTCACCAACGTGCAGAGTTTCCTTGATTGAATTAGCTCTCACACCAATATTTGCATTTAGAGCCTTTGCATTGAGGGCTATCTGAAAACGGCTGTGGCGCTGAAGTTGCCTGAGAATGTGGAGTTGGTGGAATGTGAAACCCGCATGTGGAGCATTCGTTTGTGAGGGATGTTCACCAAGCCTCATTTCAGTCCTAGGAACTCAAAGGGCACTAAGCATAGAGTGTGAAAACTGAGTTTCCTTGAGAGCTGCTTGGAAGCCTGATGGTGTGTGAAGTTAGTGAGCCAAATGGAGTTGTTCTCCCACAAGAACCACTCGGCTGATCCTTCTTCAATATGCCCTTCACCAACATGCAGTGTTTCCTTGATTGAATTAGCTCTCACACCAATATTTGCGTCTAGAGCCTTTGCATTGAGGGCTATCTGAAAACGGCTGTGGCGCTGAAGTTGCCTGTGAAGGTGGAGTTGGTGGCATGTGAAACCCGCATGTGGAGCATTCGTTTGTGTGGGATGCTCTACCAGGTTCATTCCTAGATAATGCACTCAAAGGGCACTAAGCATAGAGTGTGAAAACTGAGTTTCCTTGAGAGCTGCTTGGAAGCCTGATGGTGTGTGAAGTTAGTGAGCCAAATGGAGTTGTTCTCCCACAAGAACCACTCGGCTGATCCTTCTTCAATATGCCCTTCACCAACATGCAGTGTTTCCTTGATTGAATTAGCTCTCACACCAATATTTGCGTCTAGAGCCTTTGCATTGAGGGCTATCTGAAAACGGCTGTGGCGCTGAAGTTGCCTGACAATGTGGAGTTGGTGGCATGTGAAACCCGCATGTGGAGCATTCGTTTGTGATAGATGTTCACCAAGCCTCATTTCAGTCCTAGGAACTCAAAGGGCACTAAGCATAGAGTGTGAAAGCTGAGTTTCCTTGAGAGTTGCTTGGAAGCCTGATGGTGTGTGAAGTTAGTGAGTCAAATGGAGTTGTTCTCCCACAAGAACCACTCGGCTGATCCTTCTTCAATATGCCCTTCACCAACATGCAGTGTTTCCTTGATTGAATTAGCTCTCACACCAATATTTGCAATCTAGAGCCTTTGCATTGAGGGCTATCTGAAAACGGCTGTGGCGCTGAAGTTGCCTGTGAATGTGGAGTTGGTGGCATGTGAAACCCGCATGTGGAGCATTCGTTTGTGTGGGATGCTCACCAAGCTTCATTTCATTCCCAGGCATACAATGGGCACTAAGCATGGAGTGTGAAAACTGAGTTTCCTTGAGAGCTGCTTGGAAGCCTGATGGTGTGTGAAGTTAGTGAGTCAAATGGAGTTGTTCTCCCACAAGAACCACTTGGCTGATCCTTCTTCAATATGCCCTTCACCAACATGCAGTGTTTCCTTGATTGAATTAGCTCTCACACCAATATTTGCATCTAGAGCCTTTGCATTGAGGGCTATCTGAAAACGGCTGTGGCGCTGAAGTTGCCTGAGAATGTGGAGTTGGTGGCATGTGAAACCCGCATGTGAGCATTCGTTTGTGAGGTATGTTCACCAAGCCTCATTTCAGTCCTAGGAACTCAAAGGGCACTAAGCATAGAGTGTGAAAAGTGAGTTTCCTTGAGAGCTGCTTGGAAGCCTGATGGTGTGTGAAGTTAGTGAGCCAAATGGAGTTGTTCTCCCACAAGAACCACTCGGCTGATCCTTCTTCAATATGCCCTTCACCAACATGCAGTGTTTCCTTGATTGAATTAGCTCTCACACCAATATTTGCGTCTAGAGCCTTTGCATTGAGGGCTATCTGAAAACGGCTGTGGCGCTGAAGTTGCCTGTGAATGTGGAGTTGGTGGCATGTGAAACCCGCATGTGGAGCATTCGTTTGTGTGGGATGCTCTACCAGGTTCATTCCTAGATAATGCACTCAAAGGGCACTAAGCATAGAGTGTGAAAACTGAGTTTCCTTGAGAGCTGCTTGGAAGCCTGATGGTGTGTGAAGTTAGTGAGCCAAATGGAGTTGTTCTCCCACAAGAACCACTCGGCTGATCCTTCTTCAATATGCCCTTCACCAACATGGAGTGTTTCCTTGATTGAATTAGCTCTCACACCAATATTTGCGTCTAGAGCCTTTGCATTGAGGGCTATCTGAAAAAGGCTGTGGCGCTGAAGTTGCCTGAGAATGAGTTTCCTTGAGAGCTGCTTGGAAGCCTGGTGGTGTGTGAAGTTAGTGAGTCAAATGGAGTTGTTCTCCCACAAGAACCACTCGGCTGATCCTTCTTCAATATGCCCTTCACCAACATGCAGTGTTTCCTTGATTGAATTAGCTCTCACACCAATATTTGCGTCTAGAGCCTTTGCATTGAGGGCTATCTGAAAATGGCTGTGGCGCTGAAGTTGCCTGTGAATGTGGAGTTGGTGGCATGTGAAACACGCATGTGGAGCATTCGTTTGTGTGGGATGCTCTACCAGGTTCATTCCTAGATAATGCACTCAAAGGGCACTAAGCATAGAGTGTGAAAACTGAGTTTCCTTGAGAGCTGCTTGGAAGCCTGATGGTGTGTGAAGTTAGTGAGCCAAATGGAGTTGTTCTCCCACAAGAACCACTCGGCTGATCCTTCTTCAATATGCCCTTCACCAACATGCAGTGTTTCCTTGATTGAATTAGCTCTCACACCAATATTTGCGTCTAGAGCCTTTGCATTGAGGGCTATCTGAAAACGGCTGTGGCGCTGAAGTTGCCTGTGAATGTGGAGTTGGTGGCATGTGAAACCCGCATGTGGAGCATTCGTTTGTGTGGGATGCTCTACCAGGTTCATTCCTAGATAATGCACTCAAAGGGCACTAAGCATAGAGTGTGAAAACTGAGTTTCCTTGAGAGCTGCTTGGAAGCCTGATGGTGTGTGAAGTTAGTGAGCCAAATGGAGTTGTTCTCCCACAAGAACCACTCGGCTGATCCTTCTTCAATATGCCCTTCACCAACATGCAGTGTTTCCTTGATTGAATTAGCTCTCACACCAATATTTGCGTCTAGAGCCTTTGCATTGAGGGCTATCTGAAAACGGCTGTGGCGCTGAAGTTGCCTGAGAATGTGGAGTTGGTGGCATGTGAAACCCGCATGTGGAGCATTCGTTTGTGTGGGATGCTCTCCAAGCTTCATTTGATTCCTAGGCACTCAAAGGGCACTAAGCATAGAGTGTGAAAACTGAGTTTCCTTGAGAGCTGCTTGGAAGCCTGATGGTGTGTGAAGTTAGTGAGCCAAATGGAGTTCTTCTCCCACAAGAACCACTCGGCTGATCCTTCTTCAATATGCCCTTCACCAACATGCAGTGTTTCCTTGATTGAACTAGCTCTCACACCAATATTTGCGTCTAGAGCCTTTGCATTGAGGGCTATCTGAAAACGGCTGTGGCGCTGAAGTTGCCTGAGAATGTGGAGTTGGTTTCATGTGAAACCCGCATGTGGAGCATTCGTTTGTGATAGATGCTCACCAAGCTTCATTTCATTCCCAGGCATACAATGGGCACTAAGCATGGAGTGTGAAAACTGAGTTTCCTTGAGAGCTGCTTGGAAGCCTGATGGTGTGTGAAGTTAGTGAGTCAAATCTAGTTGTTCTCCCACAAGAACCACTTGGCTGATCCTTCTTCAATATGCCCTTCACCAACATGCAGTGTTTCCTTGATTGAATTAGCTCTCACACCAATATTTGCATCTAGAGCCTTTGCATTGAGGGCTATCTGAAAACGGCTGTGGCGCTGAAGTTGCCTGACAATGTGGAGTTGGTGGCATGTGAAACCCGCATGTGGAGCATTCGTTTGTGAGGGATGTTCACCAAGCCTCATTTCAGTCCTAGGAACTCAAAGGGCACTAAGCATAGAGTGTGAAAAGTGAGTTTCCTTGAGAGCTGCTTGGAAGCCTGATGGTGTGTGAAGTTAGTGAGCCAAATGGAGTTGTTCTCCCACAAGAACCACTCGGCTGATCCTTCTTCAATATGCCCTTCACCAACATGCAGTGTTTCCTTGATTGAATTAGCTCTCACACCAATATTTGCGTCTAGAGCCTTTGCATTGAGGGCTATCTGAAAACGGCTGTGGCGCTGAAGTTGCCTGTGAATGTGGAGTTGGTGGCATGTGAAACCCGCATGTGGAGCATTCGTTTGTGTGGGATGCTCTACCAGGTTCATTCCTAGATAATGCACTCAAAGGGCACTAAGCATAGAGTGTGAAAACTGAGTTTCCTTGAGAGCTGCTTGGAAGCCTGATGGTGTGTGAAGTTAGTGAGCCAAATGGAGTTGTTCTCCCACAAGAACCACTCGGCTGATCCTTCTTCAATATGCCCTTCACCAACATGCAGTGTTTCCTTGATTGGATTAGCTCTCACACCAATATTTGCGTCTAGAGCCTTTGCATTGGGGGCTATCTGAAAACGGCTGTGGCGCTGAAGTTGCCTGTGAATGTGGAGTTGGTGGCATGTGAAACCCGCATGTGGAGCATTCGTTTGTGTGGGATGCTCTACCAGGTTCATTCCTAGATAATGCACTCAAAGGGCACTAAGCATAGAGTGTGAAAACTGAGTTTCCTTGAGAGCTGCTTGGAAGCCTGATGGTGTGTGAAGTTAGTGAGTCAAATGGAGTTGTTCTCCCACAAGAACCACTCGGCTGATCCTTCTTCAATATGCCCTTCACCAACATGCAGTGTTTCCTTGATTGAATTAGCTCTCACACCAATATTTGCGTCTAGAGCCTTTGCATTGAGGGCTATCTGAAAACGGCTGTGGCGCTGAAGTTGCCTGAGAATGTGGAGTTGGTGGCATGTGAAACCCGCATGTGGAGCATTCGTTTGTGAGGGATGTTCACCAAGCCTCATTTCAGTCCTAGGATCTCAAAGGGTACTAAGCATAGAATGTGAAAGCTGAGTTTCCTTGAGAGCTGCTTGGAAGCCTGATGGTGTGTGAAGTTAGTGAGTCAAATGGAGTTGTTCTCCCACAAGAACCACTCGGCTGATCCTTCTTCAATATGCCCTTCACCAACATGCAGTGTTTCCTTGATTGAATTAGCTCTCACACCAATATTTGCATCTAGAGCCTTTGCATTGAGGGCTATCTGAAAACGGCTGTGGCGCTGAAGTTGCCTGTGAATGTGGAGTTGGTGGCATGTGAAACCCGCATGTGGAGCATTCGTTTGTGTGGGATGCTCACCAAGCTTCATTTCATTCCCAGGCATACAATGGGCTCTAAGCATGGAGTGTGAAAACTGAGTTTCCTTGAGAGCTGCTTGGAAGCCTGATGGTGTGTGAAGTTAGTGAGTCAAATGGAGTTGTTCTCCCACAAGAACCACTCGGCTGATCCTTCTTCAATATGCCCTTCACCAACATGCAGTGTTTCCTTGATTGAATTAGCTCTCACACCAATATTTGCGTCTAGAGCCTTTGCATTGAGGGCTATCTGAAAACGGCTGTGGCGCTGAAGTTGCCTGAGAATGTGGAGTTGGTGGCATGTGAAACCCGCATGTGGAGCATTCGTTTGTGTGGGATGCTCTCCAAGCTTCATTTGATTCCTAGGCACTCAAAGGGCACTAAGCATAGAGTGTGAAAACTGAGTTTCCTTGAGAGCTGCTTGGAAGCCTGATGGTGTGTGAAGTTAGTGAGCCAAATGGAGTTGTTCTCCCACAAGAACCACTCGGCTGATCCTTCTTCAATATGCCCTTCACCAACATGCAGTGTTTCCTTGATTGAATTAGCTCTCACACCAATATTTGCGTCTAGAGCCTTTGCATTGAGGGCTATCTGAAAACGGCTGTGGCGCTGAAGTTGCCTGTGAATGTGGAGTTGGTGGCATGTGAAACCCGCATGTGGAGCATTCGTTTGTGTGGGATGCTGACCAAGCTTCATTTAAGTCGTAAGCACACAAAGAGCACTAAGCATAGAGTGTGAAAACTGAGTTTCCTTGAGAGCTGCTTGGAAGCCTGATGGTGTGTGAAGTTAGTGAGCCAAATGGAGTTGTTCTCCCACAAGAACCACTCGGCTGATCCTTCTTCAATATGCCCTTCAGCAACGTGCAGTGTTCCCTTGATTGAATTAGCTCTCACACCAATATTTGCATCTAGAGCCTTTGCATTGAGGGCTATCTGAAAACGGCTGTGGCGCTGAAGTTGCCTGAGAATGTGGAGTTGGTGGAATGTGAAACCCGCATGTGGAGCATTCGTTTGGAGGGATGTTCACCAAGCCTCATTTCAGTCCTAGGCACTCAAAGGGTACTAAGCATAGAATGTGAAAGCTGAGTTTCCTTGAGAGCTGCTTGGAAGCCTGATGGTGTGTGAAGTTAGTGAGTCAAATGGAGTTGTTCTCCCACAAGAACCACTCGGCTGATCCTTCTTCAATGTGCCCTTCACCAACATGCAGTGTTTCCTTGATTGAATTAGCTCTCACACCAATATTTGCGTCTAGAGCCTTTGCATTGAGGGCTATCTGAAAACGGCTGTGGCGCTGAAGTTGCCTGTGAATGTGGAGTTGGTGGCATGTGAAACCCGCATGTGGAGCATTCGTTTGTGATAGATGCTCACCAAGCTTCATTTCATTCCCAGGCATACAATGGGCACTAAGCATGGAGTGTGAAAACTGAGTTTCCTTGAGAGCTGCTTGGAAGCCTGATGGTGTGTGAAGTTAGTGAGTCAAATCTAGTTGTTCTCCCACAAGAACCACTTGGCTGATCCTTCTTCAATATGCCCTTCACCAACATGCAGTGTTTCCTTGATTGAATTAGCTCTCACACCAATATTTGCATCTAGAGCCTTTGCATTGAGGGCTATCTGAAAACGGCTGTGGCGCTGAAGTTGCCTGACAATGTGGAGTTGGTGGCATGTGAAACCCGCATGTGGAGCATTCGTTTGTGTGGGATGCTCTACCAGGTTCATTCCTAGATAATGCACTCAAAGGGCACTAAGCATAGAGTGTGAAAACTGAGTTTCCTTGAGAGCTGCTTGGAAGCCTGATGGTGTGTGAAGTTAGTGAGCCAAATGGAGTTGTTCTCCCACAAGAACCACTCGGCTGATCCTTCTTCAATATGCCCTTCACCAACATGCAGTGTTTCCTTGATTGGATTAGCTCTCACACCAATATTTGCGTCTAGAGCCTTTGCATTGGGGGCTATCTGAAAACGGCTGTGGCGCTGAAGTTGCCTGTGAATGTGGAGTTGGTGGCATGTGAAACCCGCATGTGGAGCATTCGTTTGTGTGGGATGCTCTACCAGGTTCATTCCTAGATAATGCACTCAAAGGGCACTAAGCATAGAGTGTGAAAACTGAGTTTCCTTGAGAGCTGCTTGGAAGCCTGATGGTTGTGAAGTTAGTGAGTCAAATGGAGTTGTTCTCCCACAAGAACCACTCGGCTGATCCTTCTTCAATATGCCCTTCACCAACATGCAGTGTTTCCTTGATTGAATTAGCTCTCACACCAATATTTGCGTCTAGAGCCTTTGCATTGAGGGCTATCTGAAAACGGCTGTGGCGCTGAAGTTGCCTGAGAATGTGGAGTTGGTGGCATGTGAAACCCGCATGTGGAGCATTCGTTTGTGAGGGATGTTCACCAAGCCTCATTTCAGTCCTAGGATCTCAAAGGGTACTAAGCATAGAATGTGAAAGCTGAGTTTCCTTGAGAGCTGCTTGGAAGCCTGATGGTGTGTGAAGTTAGTGAGTCAAATGGAGTTGTTCTCCCACAAGAACCACTCGGCTGATCCTTCTTCAATATGCCCTTCACCAACATGCAGTGTTTCCTTGATTGAATTAGCTCTCACACCAATATTTGCATCTAGAGCCTTTGCATTGAGGGCTATCTGAAAACGGCTGTGGCGCTGAAGTTGCCTGTGAATGTGGAGTTGGTGGCATGTGAAACCCGCATGTGGAGCATTCGTTTGTGTGGGATGCTCACCAAGCTTCATTTCATTCCCAGGCATACAATGGGCTCTAAGCATGGAGTGTGAAAACTGAGTTTCCTTGAGAGCTGCTTGGAAGCCTGATGGTGTGTGAAGTTAGTGAGTCAAATGGAGTTGTTCTCCCACAAGAACCACTCGGCTGATCCTTCTTCAATATGCCCTTCACCAACATGCAGTGTTTCCTTGATTGAATTAGCTCTCACACCAATATTTGCGTCTAGAGCCTTTGCATTGAGGGCTATCTGAAAACGGCTGTGGCGCTGAAGTTGCCTGAGAATGTGGAGTTGGTGGCATGTGAAACCCGCATGTGGAGCATTCGTTTGTGTGGGATGCTCTCCAAGCTTCATTTGATTCCTAGGCACTCAAAGGGCACTAAGCATAGAGTGTGAAAACTGAGTTTCCTTGAGAGCTGCTTGGAAGCCTGATGGTGTGTGAAGTTAGTGAGCCAAATGGAGTTGTTCTCCCACAAGAACCACTCGGCTGATCCTTCTTCAATATGCCCTTCACCAACATGCAGTGTTTCCTTGATTGAATTAGCTCTCACACCAATATTTGCGTCTAGAGCCTTTGCATTGAGGGCTATCTGAAAACGGCTGTGGCGCTGAAGTTGCCTGTGAATGTGGAGTTGGTGGCATGTGAAACCCGCATGTGGAGCATTCGTTTGTGTGGGATGCTGACCAAGCTTCATTTAAGTCGTAAGCACACAAAGAGCACTAAGCATAGAGTGTGAAAACTGAGTTTCCTTGAGAGCTGCTTGGAAGCCTGATGGTGTGTGAAGTTAGTGAGTCAAATGGAGTTGTTCTCCCACAAGAACCACTCGGCTGATCCTTCTTCAATATGCCCTTCAGCAACGTGCAGTGTTTCCTTGATTGAATTAGCTCTCACACCAATATTTGCATCTAGAGCCTTTGCATTGAGGGCTATCTGAAAACGGCTGTGGCGCTGAAGTTGCCTGAGAATGTGGAGTTGGTGGAATGTGAAACCCGCATGTGGAGCATTCGTTTGGAGGGATGTTCACCAAGCCTCATTTCAGTCCTAGGAACTCAAAGGGCACTAAGCATAGAGTGTGAAAACTGAGTTTCCTTGAGAGCTGCTTGGAAGCCTGATGGTGTGTGAAGTTAGTGAGCCAAATGGAGTTGTTCTCCCACAAGAACCACTCGGCTGATCCTTCTTCAATATGCCCTTCACCAACATGCAGTGTTTCCTTGATTGAATTAGCTCTCACACCAATATTTGCGTCTAGAGCCTTTGCATTGAGGGCTATCTGAAAACGGCTGTGGCGCTGAAGTTGCCTGTGAATGTGGAGTTGGTGGCATGTGAAACCCGCATGTGGAGCATTCGTTTGTGTGGGATGCTCTACCAGGTTCATTCCTAGATAATGCACTCAAAGGGCACTAAGCATAGAGTGTGAAAACTGAGTTTCCTTGAGAGCTGCTTGGAAGCCTGATGGTGTGTGAAGTTAGTGAGCCAAATGGAGTTGTTCTCCCACAAGAACCACTCGGCTGATCCTTCTTCAATATGCCCTTCACCAACATGCAGTGTTTCCTTGATTGAATTAGCTCTCACACCAATATTTGCGTCTAGAGCCTTTGCATTGAGGGCTATCTGAAAACGGCTGTGGCGCTGAAGTTGCCTGACAATGTGGAGTTGGTGGCATGTGAAACCCGCATGTGGAGCATTCGTTTGTGATAGATGTTCACCAAGCCTCATTTCAGTCCTAGGAACTCAAAGGGCACTAAGCATAGAGTGTGAAAGCTGAGTTTCCTTGAGAGCTGCTTGGAAGCCTGATGGTGTGTGAAGTTAGTGAGTCAAATGGAGTTGTTCTCCCACAAGAACCACTTGGCTGATCCTTCTTCAATATGCCCTTCACCAACATGCAGTGTTTCCTTGATTGAATTAGCTCTCACACCAATATTTGCATCTAGAGCCTTTGCATTGAGGGCTATCTGAAAACGGCTGTGGCGCTGAAGTTGCCTGAGAATGTGGAGTTGGTGGCATGTGAAACCCGCATGTGGAGCATTCGTTTGTGAGGTATGTTCACCAAGCCTCATTTCAGTCCTAGGAACTCAAAGGGCACTAAGCATAGAGTGTGAAAAGTGAGTTTCCTTGAGAGCTGCTTGGAAGCCTGATGGTGTGTGAAGTTAGTGAGCCAAATGGAGTTGTTCTCCCACAAGAACCACTCGGCTGATCCTTCTTCAATATGCCCTTCACCAACATGCAGTGTTTCCTTGATTGAGTTAGCTCTCACACCAATATTTGCGTCTAGAGCCTTTGCATTGAGGGCTATCTGAAAACGGCTGTGGCGCTGAAGTTGCCTGTGAATGTGGAGTTGGTGGCATGTGAAACCCGCATGTGGAGCATTCGTTTGTGTGGGATGCTCTACCAGGTTCATTCCTAGATAATGCACTCAAAGGGCACTAAGCATAGAGTGTGAAAACTGAGTTTCCTTGAGAGCTGCTTGGAAGCCTGATGGTGTGTGAAGTTAGTGAGCCAAATGGAGTTGTTCTCCCACAAGAACCACTCGGCTGATCCTTCTTCAATATGCCCTTCACCAACATGGAGTGTTTCCTTGATTGAATTAGCTCTCACACCAATATTTGCGTCTAGAGCCTTTGCATTGAGGGCTATCTGAAAAAGGCTGTGGCGCTGAAGTTGCCTGAGAATGTGGAGTTGGTGGCATGTGAAACCCGCATGTGGAGCATTCGTTTGTGTGGGATGCTCTCCAAGCTTCATTTGATTCCTAGGCACTCAAAGGGCACTAAGCATAGAGTGTGAAAACTGAGTTTCCTTGAGAGCTGCTTGGAAGCCTGATGGTGTGTGAAGTTAGTGAGCCAAATGGAGTTGTTCTCCCACAAGAACCACTCGGCTGATCCTTCTTCAATATGCCCTTCACCAACATGGAGTGTTTCCTTGATTGAATTAGCTCTCACACCAATATTTGCGTCTAGAGCCTTTGCTTTGAGGGCTATCTGAAAACGGCTGTGGCGCTGAAGTTGCCTGTGAATGTGGAGTTGGTGGCATGTGAAACCCGCATGTGGAGCATTCGTTTATGTGGAATGCTCTCCAAGCTTCATTTGAGTCCTAGGCACTCAAAGGGCACTAAGCATAGAGTGTGAAAACTGAGTTTACTTGAGAGCTGCTTGGAAGCCTGATGGTGTGTGAAGTTAGTGAGCCAAATGGAGTTGTTCTCCCACAAGAACCACGCGGCTGATCCTTCTTCAATATGCCCTTCACCAACATGCAGTGTTTCCTTGATTGAATTAGCTCTCACACCAATATTTGCGTCTAGAGCCTTTGCATTGAGGGCTATCTGAAAACGGCTGTGGCGCTGAAGTTGCCTGTGAATGTGGAGTTGTTGGCATGTGAAACCCGCATGTGGATCATTCGTTTGTGTGGGATGCTGACCAAGCTTCATTTCAGTCCTAGGCACACAAAGAGCACTAAGCATAGAGTGTGAAAACTGAGTTTCATTGAGAGCTGCTTGGAAGCCTGATGGTGTGTGAAGTTAGTGAGTCAAATGGAGTTGTTCTCCACAAGAACCACTCGGCTGATCCTTCTTCAATATGCCCTTCACCAACATGCAGTGTTTCCTTGATTGAATTAGCTCTCACACCAATATTTGCATCTAGAGCCTTTGCATTGAGGGCTATCTGAAAACGGCTGTGGCGCTGAAGTTGCCTGAGAATGTGGAGTTGGTGGAATGTGAAACCCGCATGTGGAGCATTCGTTTGTGAGGGATGTTCACCACGCCTCATTTCAGTCCTAGGAACTCAAAGGGCACTAAGCATAGAGTGTGAAAACTGAGTTTCCTTGAGAGCTGCTTGGAAGCCTGATGGTGTGTGAAGTTAGTGAGCCAAATGGAGTTGTTCTCCCACAAGAACCACTCGGCTGATCCTTCTTCAATATGCCCTTCACCAACATGCAGTGTTTCCTTGATTGAATTAGCTCTCACACCAATATTTGCGTCTAGAGCCTTTGCATTGAGGGCTATCTGAAAACGGCTGTGGCGCTGAAGTTGCCTGTGAAGGTGGAGTTGGTGGCATGTGAAACCCGCATGTGGAGCATTCGTTTGTGTGGGATGCTCTACCAGGTTCATTCCTAGATAATGCACTCAAAGGGCACTAAGCATAGAGTGTGAAAACTGAGTTTCCTTGAGAGCTGCTTGGAAGCCTGATGGTGTGTGAAGTTAGTGAGCCAAATGGAGTTGTTCTCCCACAAGAACCACTCGGCTGATCCTTCTTCAATATGCCCTTCACCAACATGCAGTGTTTCCTTGATTGAATTAGCTCTCACACCAATATTTGCGTCTAGAGCCTTTGCATTGAGGGCTATCTGAAAACGGCTGTGGCGCTGAAGTTGCCTGACAATGTGGAGTTGGTGGCATGTGAAACCCGCATGTGGAGCATTCGTATGTGAGGTATGTTCACCAAGCCTCATTTCAGTCCTAGGAACTCAAAGGGCACTAAGCATAGAGTGTGAAAGCTGAGTTTCCTTGAGAGCTGCTTGGAAGCCTGATGGTGTGTGAAGTTAGTGAGTCAAATGGAGTTGTTCTCCACAAGAACCACTCGGCTGATCCTTCTTCAATATGCCCTTCACCAACATGCAGTGTTTCCTTGATTGAATTAGCTCTCACACCAATATTTGCATCTAGAGCCTTTGCATTGAGGGCTATCTGAAAACGGCTGTGGCGCTGAAGTTGCCTGTGAATGTGGAGTTGGTGGCATGTGAAACCCGCATGTGGAGCATTCGTTTGTGTGGGATGCTCTACCAGGTTCATTCCTAGATAATGCACTCAAAGGGCACTAAGCATAGAGTGTGAAAACTGAGTTTCCTTGAGAGCTGCTTGGAAGCCTGATGGTGTGTGAAGTTAGTGAGCCAAATGGAGTTGTTCTCCCACAAGAACCACTCGGCTGATCCTTCTTCAATATGCCCTTCACCAACATGCAGTGTTTCCTTGATTGAATTAGCTCTCACACCAATATTTGCGTCTAGAGCCTTTGCATTGAGGGCTATCTGAAAACGGCTGTGGCGCTGAAGTTGCCTGACAATGTGGAGTTGGTGGCATGTGAAACCCGCATGTGGAGCATTCGTATGTGAGGTATGTTCACCAAGCCTCATTTCAGTCCTAGGAACTCAAAGGGCACTAAGCATAGAGTGTGAAAGCTGAGTTTCCTTGAGAGCTGCTTGGAAGCCTGATGGTGTGTGAAGTTAGTGAGTCAAATGGAGTTGTTCTCCCACAAGAACCACTCGGCTGATCCTTCTTCAATATGCCCTTCACCAACATGCAGTGTTTCCTTGATTGAATTAGCTCTCACACCAATATTTGCGTCTAGAGCCTTTGCATTGAGGGCTATCTGAAAATGGCTGTGGCGCTGAAGTTGCCTGTGAATGTGGAGTTGGTGGCATGTGAAACCCGCATGTGGAGCATTCGTTTGTGTGGGATGCTCTACCAGGTTCATTCCTAGATAATGCACTCAAAGGGCACTAAGCATAGAGTGTGAAAACTGAGTTTCCTTGAGAGCTGCTTGGAAGCCTGATGGTGTGTGAAGTTAGTGAGCCAAATGGAGTTGTTCTCCCACAAGAACCACTCGGCTGATCCTTCTTCAATATGCCCTTCACCAACATGCAGTGTTTCCTTGATTGAATTAGCTCTCACACCAATATTTGCGTCTAGAGCCTTTGCATTGAGGGCTATCTGAAAACGGCTGTGGCGCTGAAGTTGCCTGTGAATGTGGAGTTGGTGGCATGTGAAACCCGCATGTGGAGCATTCGTTTGTGTGGGATGCTCTACCAGGTTCATTCCTAGATAATGCACTCAAAGGGCACTAAGCATAGAGTGTGAAAACTGAGTTTCCTTGAGAGCTGCTTGGAAGCCTGATGGTGTGTGAAGTTAGTGAGCCAAATGGAGTTGTTCTCCCACAAGAACCACTCGGCTGATCCTTCTTCAATATGCCCTTCACCAACATGCAGTGTTTCCTTGATTGAATTAGCTCTCACACCAATATTTGCGTCTAGAGCCTTTGCATTGAGGGCTATCTGAAAATGGCTGTGGCGCTGAAGTTGCCTGAGAATGTGGAGTTGGTGGCATGTGAAACCCGCATGTGGAGCATTCGTTTGTGTGGGATGCTCTCCAAGCTTCATTTGATTCCTAGGCACTCAAAGGGCACTAAGCATAGAGTGTGAAAACTGAGTTTCCTTGAGAGCTGCTTGGAAGCCTGATGGTGTGTGAAGTTAGTGAGCCAAATGGAGTTGTTCTCCCACAAGAACCACTCGGCTGATCCTTCTTCAATATGCCCTTCACCAACATGCAGTGTTTCCTTGATTGAATTAGCTCTCACACCAATATTTGCGTCTAGAGCCTTTGCATTGAGGGCTATCTGAAAACGGCTGTGGCGCTGAAGTTGCCTGTGAATGTGGAGTTGGTGGCATGTGAAACCCGCATGTGGAGCATTCGTTTGTGTGGGATGCTGACCAAGCTTCATTTCAGTCGTAGGCACACAAAGAGCACTAAGCATAGAGTGTGAAAACTGAGTTTCCTTGAGAGCTGCTTGGAAGCCTGATGGTGTGTGAAGTTAGTGAGCCAAATGGAGTTGTTCTCCCACAAGAACCACTCGGCTGATCCTTCTTCAATATGCCCTTCACCAACATGCAGTGTTTCCTTGATTGAATTAGCTCTCACACCAATATTTGCGTCTAGAGCCTTTGCTTTGAGGGCTATCTGAAAACGGCTGTGGCGCTGAAGTTGCCTGTGAATGTGGAGTTGGTGGCATGTGAAACCCGCATGTGGAGCATTCGTTTATGTGGAATGCTCTCCAAGCTTCATTTGAGTCCTAGGCACTCAAAGGGCACTAAGCATAGAGTGTGAAAACTGAGTTTACTTGAGAGCTGCTTGGAAGCCTGATGGTGTGTGAAGTTAGTGAGCCAAATGGAGTTGTTATCCCACAAGAACCACGCGGCTGATCCTTCTTCAATATGCCCTTCACCAACATGCAGTGTTTCCTTGATTGAATTAGCTCTCACACCAATATTTGCGTCTAGAGCCTTTGCATTGAGGGCTATCTGAAAACGGCTGTGGCGCTGAAGTTGCCTGTGAATGTGGAGTTGGTGGCATGTGAAACCCGCATGTGGATCATTCGTTTGTGTGGAATGCTGACCAAGCTTCATTTCAGTCGTAGGCACACAAAGAGCAATAAGCATAGAGTGTGATAACTGAGTTTCATTGAGAGCTGCTTGGAAGCCTGATGGTGTGTGAAGTTAGTGAGCCAAATGGAGTTGTTCTCCCACAAGAACCACTCGACTGATTCTTCTTCAATATGCCCTTCACCAACATGCAGTGTTTCCTTGATTGAATTAGCTCTCACACCAATATTTGCGTCTAGAGCCTTTGCTTTGAGGGCTATCTGAAAACGGCTGTGGCGCTGAAGTTGCCTGTGAATGTGCAGTTGGTGGCATGTGAAACCCGCATGTGGAGCATTCGTTTGTGTGGGATGCTCTACCAGGTTCATTCCTAGATAATGCACTCAAAGGGCACTAAACATAGAGTGTGAAAACTGAGTTTCCTTGAGAGCTGCTTGGAAGCCTGATAGTGTGTGAAGTTAGTGAGCCAAATGAAGTTGTTCTCCCACAAGAACCACTCGGCTGATCCTTCTTCAACATGCCCTTCACCAACATGCAGTGTTTCCTTGATTGAATTAGCTCTCACACCAATATTTGCGTCTAGAGCCTTTGCATTGAGGGCTATCTGAAAACGGCTGTGGCGCTGAAGTTGCCTGAGAATGTGGAGTTGGTGGCATGTGAAACCTGCATGTGGAGCAATTGTTTGTGTGGGATGCTCACCAAGCTTCACTTCAGTCCTAGGCATAGAAAGGGCACTAAGCATAGAGTGTGAAAACTGAGTTTCCTTGAGAGCTGCTTGGATGCCTGATGGTGTGTGAAGTTAGTGAGCCAAATGGAGTTGTTCTCCCACAAGAACCACTCGGCTGATCCTTCTTCAATATGCCCTTCACCAACATGCAGTGTTTCCTTGATTGAATTAGCTCTCACACCAATATTTGCGTCTAGAGCCTTTGCATTGAGGGCTATCTGAAAACGGCTGTGGCGCTGAAGTTGCCTGTGAATGTGGAGTTGGTGGCATGTGAAACCCGCATGTGGAGCATTCGTTTGTGTGGGATGCTCTACCAGGTTCATTCCTAGATAATGCACTCAAAGGGCACTAAGCATAGAGTGTGAAAACTGAGTTTCCTTGCGAGCTGCTTGGAAGCCTGATGATGTGTGAGGTTAGTGAGCCAAATGGAGTTGTTCTCCAACAAGAACCACTCGGCTGATCCTTCTTCAATATGCCCTTCACCACCATGCAGTGTTTCCTTGATTGAATTAGCTCTCACACAAATATTTGTGTCTAGAGCCTTTGCATTGAGGGCTATCTGAAAATGGCTGTGGCGCTGAAGTTGCCTGTGAATGTGGAGTTGGTGGCATGTGAAACCCGCATGTGGAGCATTCGTTTGTGTGGGATGCTCTACCAGGTTCATTCCTAGATAATGCACTCAAAGGGCACTAAGCATAGAGTGTGAAAACTGAGTTTCCTTGAGAGCTGCTTGGAAGCCTGATGGTGTGTGAAGTTAGTGAGCCAAATGGAGTTGTTCTCCCACAAGAACCACTCGGCTGATCCTTCTTCAATATGCCCTTAACCAACATGCAGTGTTTCCTTGATTGAATTAGCTCTCACACCAATATTTGCGTCTAGAGCCTTTGCATTGAGGGCTATCTGAAAACGGCTGTGGCGCTGAAGTTGCCTGTGAATGTGGAGTTGGTGGCATGTGAAACCCGCATGTGGAGCATTCGTTTGTGTGGGATGCTCTACCAGGTTCTTTTCAGTCCTAGCCATACAAAGGGCACTAAGCATAGAGTGTGAAAACTGAGTTTCCTTGAGAGCTGCTTGGAAGCCTGATGGTGTGTGAAGTAAGTGAGCCAAATGGAGTTGTTCTCCCACAAGAACCACTCGGCTGATCCTTCTTCAATATGCCCTTCACCAACATGCAGTGTTTCCTTGATTGAATTAGCTCTCACACCAATATTTGCGTCTAGAGCCTTTGCATTGAGGGCTATCTGAAAACGGCTGTGGCGCTGAAGTTGCCTGTCAATGTGGAGTTGGTGGCATGTGAAACCCGCATGTGGAGCATTCGTTCGTGTGGGATGCTCTACCAGGTTCATTCCTAGATAATGCACTCAAAGGGCACTAAGCATAGAGTGTGAAAACTGAGTTTCCTTGAGAGCTGCTTGGAAGCCTGATGGTGTGTGAAGTTAGTGAGCCAAATGGAGTTGTTCTCCCACAAGAACCACTCGGCTGATCCTTCTTCAATATGCCCTTCACCACCATGCAGTGTTTCCTTGATTGAATTAGCTCTCACACAAATATTTGCGTCTAGAGCCTTTGCATTGAGGGCTATCTGAAAACGGCTGTGGCGCTGAAGTTGCCTGTGAATGTGGAGTTGGTGGCATGTGAAACCCGCATGTGGAGCATTCGTTTGTGTGGGATGCTCTACCAGGTTCATTCCTAGATAATGCACTCAAAGGGCACTAAGCATAGAGTGTGAAAACTGAGTTTCATTGAGAGCTGCTTGGAAGCCTGATGGTGTGTGAAGTTAGTGAGCCAAATGGAGTTGTTCTCCCACAAGAACCACTCGGCTGATCCTTCTTCAATATGCCCTTCACCAACATGCAGTGTTTCCTTGATTGAATTAGCTCTCACACCAATATTTGCGTCTAGAGCCTTTGCTTTGAGGGCTATCTGAAAACGGCTGTGGCGCTGAAGTTGCCTGTGAATGTGGAGTTGGTGGCATGTGAAACCCGCATGTGGAGCATTCGTTTGTGTGGGATGCTCACCAAGCTTCATTTCAGTTGTAGGCACACAAAGAGCACTAAGCATAGAGTGTGAAAACTGAGTTTCCTTGAGAGCTGCTTGGAAGCCTGATGGTGTGTGAAGTTAGTGAGCCAAATGGAGTTGTTCTCCCACAAGAACCACTCGGCTGATCCTTCTTCAATATGCCCTTCACCAACATGCAGTGTTTCCTTGATTGAATTAGCTCTCACACCAATATTTGCGTCTAGAGCCTTTGCTTTGAGGGCTATCTGAAAACGGCTGTGGCGCTGAAGTTGCCTGTGAATGTGGAGTTGGTGGCATGTGAAACCCGCATGTGGAGCATTCGTTTGTGTGGGATGCTCTACCAGGTTCATTCCTAGATAATGCACTCAAAGGGCACTAAACATAGAGTGTGAAAACTGAGTTTCCTTGAGAGCTGCTTGGAAGCCTGATGGTGTGTGAAGTTAGTGAGCCAAATGGAGTTGTTCTCCCACAAGAACCACTCGGCTGATCCTTCTTCAACATGCCCTTCACCAACATGCAGTGTTTCCTTGATTGAATTAGCTCTCACACCAATATTTGCGTCTAGAGCCTTTGCATTGAGGGCTATCTGAAAACGGCTGTGGCGCTGAAGTTGCCTGTGAATGTGGAGTTGTTGGCATGTGAAACCCGCATGTGGATCATTCGTTTGTGTGGGATGCTGACCAAGCTTCATTTCAGTCCTAGGCACACAAAGAGCACTAAGCATAGAGTGTGAAAACTGAGTTTCATTAGAGCTGCTTGGAAGCCTGATGGTGTGTGAAGTTAGTGAGTCAAATGGAGTTGTTCTCCCACAAGAACCACTCGGCTGATCCTTCTTCAATATGCCCTTCACCAACATGCAGTGTTTCCTTGATTGAATTAGCTCTCACACCAATATTTGCATCTAGAGCCTTTGCATTGAGGGCTATCTGAAAACGGCTGTGGCGCTGAAGTTGCCTGAGAATGTGGAGTTGGTGGAATGTGAAACCCGCATGTGGAGCATTCGTTTGTGAGGGATGTTCACCACGCCTCATTTCAGTCCTAGGAACTCAAAGGGCACTAAGCATAGAGTGTGAAAACTGAGTTTCCTTGAGAGCTGCTTGGAAGCCTGATGGTGTGTGAAGTTAGTGAGCCAAATGGAGTTGTTCTCCCACAAGAACCACTCGGCTGATCCTTCTTCAATATGCCCTTCACCAACATGCAGTGTTTCCTTGATTGAATTAGCTCTCACACCAATATTTGCGTCTAGAGCCTTTGCATTGAGGGCTATCTGAAAACGGCTGTGGCGCTGAAGTTGCCTGTGAATGTGGAGTTGGTGGCATGTGAAACCCGCATGTGGAGCATTCGTTTGTGTGGGATGCTCTACCAGGTTCATTCCTAGATAATGCACTCAAAGGGCACTAAGCATAGAGTGTGAAAACTGAGTTTCCTTGAGAGCTGCTTGGAAGCCTGATGGTGTGTGAAGTTAGTGAGCCAAATGGAGTTGTTCTCCCACAAGAACCACTCGGCTGATCCTTCTTCAATATGCCCTTCACCAACATGCAGTGTTTCCTTGATTGAATTAGCTCTCACACCAATATTTGCGTCTAGAGCCTTTGCATTGAGGGCTATCTGAAAACGGCTGTGGCGCTGAAGTTGCCTGTGAATGTGGAGTTGGTGGCATGTGAAACCCGCATGTGGAGCATTCGTATGTGAGGTATGTTCACCAAGCCTCATTTCAGTCCTAGGAACTCAAAGGGCACTAAGCATAGAGTGTGAAAGCTGAGTTTCCTTGAGAGCTGCTTGGAAGCCTGATGGTGTGTGAAGTTAGTGAGTCAAATGGAGTTGTTCTCCCACAAGAACCACTCGGCTGATCCTTCTTCAATATGCCCTTCACCAACATGCAGTGTTTCCTTGATTGAATTAGCTCTCACACCAATATTTGCATCTAGAGCCTTTGCATTGAGGGCTATCTGAAAACGGCTGTGGCGCTGAAGTTGCCTGTGAATGTGGAGTTGGTGGCATGTGAAACCCGCATGTGGAGCATTCGTTTGTGTGGGATGCTCTACCAGGTTCATTCCTAGATAATGCACTCAAAGGGCACTAAGCATAGAGTGTGAAAACTGAGTTTCCTTGAGAGCTGCTTGGAAGCCTGATGGTGTGTGAAGTTAGTGAGCCAAATGGAGTTGTTCTCCCACAAGAACCACTCGGCTGATCCTTCTTCAATATGCCCTTCACCAACATGCAGTGTTTCCTTGATTGAATTAGCTCTCACACCAATATTTGCGTCTAGAGCCTTTGCATTGAGGGCTATCTGAAAACGGCTGTGGCGCTGAAGTTGCCTGACAATGTGGAGTTGGTGGCATGTGAAACCCGCATGTGGAGCATTCGTATGTGAGGTATGTTCACCAAGCCTCATTTCAGTCCTAGGAACTCAAAGGGCACTAAGCATAGAGTGTGAAAGCTGAGTTTCCTTGAGAGCTGCTTGGAAGCCTGATGGTGTGTGAAGTTAGTGAGTCAAATGGAGTTGTTCTCCCACAAGAACCACTCGGCTGATCCTTCTTCAATATGCCCTTCACCAACATGCAGTGTTTCCTTGATTGAATTAGCTCTCACACCAATATTTGCATCTAGAGCCTTTGCATTGAGGGCTATCTGAAAACGGCTGTGGCGCTGAAGTTGCCTGTGAATGTGGAGTTGGTGGCATGTGAAACCCGCATGTGGAGCATTCGTTTGTGTGGGATGCTCTACCAGGTTCATTCCTAGATAATGCACTCAAAGGGCACTAAGCATAGAGTGTGAAAACTGAGTTTCCTTGAGAGCTGCTTGGAAGCCTGATGGTGTGTGAAGTTAGTGAGCCAAATGGAGTTGTTCTCCCACAAGAACCACTCGGCTGATCCTTCTTCAATATGCCCTTCACCAACATGCAGTGTTTCCTTGATTGAATTAGCTCTCACACCAATATTTGCGTCTAGAGCCTTTGCATTGAGGGCTATCTGAAAACGGCTGTGGCGCTGAAGTTGCCTGACAATGTGGAGTTGGTGGCATGTGAAACCCGCATGTGGAGCATTCGTATGTGAGGTATGTTCACCAAGCCTCATTTCAGTCCTAGGAACTCAAAGGGCACTAAGCATAGAGTGTGAAAGCTGAGTTTCCTTGAGAGCTGCTTGGAAGCCTGATTGTGTGTGAAGTTAGTGAGTCAAATGGAGTTGTTCTCCCACAAGAACCACTCGGCTGATCCTTCTTCAATATGCCCTTCACCAACATGCAGTGTTTCCTTGATTGAATTAGCTCTCACACCAATATTTGCGTCTAGAGCCTTTGCATTGAGGGCTATCTGAAAATGGCTGTGGCGCTGAAGTTGCCTGTGAATGTGGAGTTGGTGGCATGTGAAACCCGCATGTGGAGCATTCGTTTGTGTGGGATGCTCTACCAGGTTCATTCCTAGATAATGCACTCAAAGGGCACTAAGCATAGAGTGTGAAAACTGAGTTTCCTTGAGAGCTGCTTGGAAGCCTGATGGTGTGTGAAGTTAGTGAGCCAAATGGAGTTGTTCTCCCACAAGAACCACTCGGCTGATCCTTCTTCAATATGCCCTTCACCAACATGCAGTGTTTCCTTGATTGAATTAGCTCTCACACCAATATTTGCGTCTAGAGCCTTTGCATTGAGGGCTATCTGGAAACGGCTGTGGCGCTGAAGTTGCCTGTGAATGTGGAGTTGGTGGCATGTGAAACCCGCATGTGGAGCATTCGTTTGTGTGGGATGCTCTACCAGGTTCATTCCTAGATAATGCACTCAAAGGGCACTAAGCATAGAGTGTGAAAACTGAGTTTCCTTGAGAGCTGCTTGGAAGCCTGATGGTGTGTGAAGTTAGTGAGCCAAATGGAGTTGTTCTCCCACAAGAACCACTCGGCTGATCCTTCTTCAATATGAACTTCACCAACATGCAGTGTTTCCTTGATTGAATTAGCTCTCACACCAATATTTGCGTCTAGAGCCTTTGCATTGAGGGCTATCTGAAAATGGCTGTGGCGCTGAAGTTGCCTGAGAATGTGGAGTTGGTGGCATGTGAAACCCGCATGTGGAGCATTCGTTTGTGTGGGATGCTCTCCAAGCTTCATTTGATTCCTAGGCACTCAAAGGGCACTAAGCATAGAGTGTGAAAACTGAGTTTCCTTGAGAGCTGCTTGGAAGCCTGATGGTGTGTGAAGTTAGTGAGCCAAATGGAGTTGTTCTCCCACAAGAACCACTCGGCTGATCCTTCTTCAATATGCCCTTCACCAACATGCAGTGTTTCCTTGATTGAATTAGCTCTCACACCAATATTTGCGTCTAGAGGCCTTTGCATTGAGGGCTATCTGAAAACGGCTGTGGCGCTGAAGTTGCCTGTGAATGTGGAGTTGGTGGCATGTGAAACCCGCATGTGGAGCATTCGTTTGTGTGGGATGCTGACCAAGCTTCATTTCAGTCGTAGGCACACAAAGAGCACTAAGCATAGAGTGTGAAAACTGAGTTTCCTTGAGAGCTGCTTGGAAGCCTGATGGTGTGTGAAGTTAGTGAGCCAAATGGAGTTGTTCTCCCACAAGAACCACTCGGCTGATCCTTCTTCAATATGCCCTTCACCAACATGCAGTGTTTCCTTGATTGAATTAGCTCTCACACCAATATTTGCGTCTAGAGCCTTTGCTTTGAGGGCTATCTGAAAACGGCTGTGGCGCTGAAGTTGCCTGTGAATGTGGAGTTGGTGGCATGTGAAACCCGCATGTGGAGCATTCGTTTATGTGGAATGCTCTCCAAGCTTCATTTGAGTCCTAGGCACTCAAAGGGCACTAAGCATAGAGTGTGAAAACTGAGTTTACTTGAGAGCTGCTTGGAAGCCTGATGGTGTGTGAAGTTAGTGAGCCAAATGGAGTTGTTATCCCACAAGAACCACGCGGCTGATCCTTCTTCAATATGCCCTTCACCAACATGCAGTGTTTCCTTGATTGAATTAGCTCTCACACCAATATTTGCGTCTAGAGCCTTTGCATTGAGGGCTATCTGAAAACGGCTGTGGCGCTGAAGTTGCCTGTGAATGTGGAGTTGGTGGCATGTGAAACCCGCATGTGGAGCATTCGTTTGTGTGGGATGCTGACCAAGCTTCATTTCAGTCGTAGGCACACAAAGAGCACTAAGCATAGAGTGTGAAAACTGAGTTTC
>NW_026700794.1:0-32203 GCF_030435755.1 Ochotona princeps | reverse complement strand
TCAGCCATTTTCAGATAGCCCTCAATGCAAAGGCTCTAGACGCAAATATTGGTGTGAGAGCTAATTCAATCAAGGAAACACTGCATGTTGGTGAAGGGCATATTGAAGAAGGATCAGCCGAGTGGTTCTTGTGGGAGAACAACTCCATTTGGCTCACTAACTTCACACACCATCAGGCTTCCAAGCAGCTCTCAAGGAAACTCAGTTTTCACACTCTATGCTTAGTGCCCTTTGAGTGCATTATCTAGGAATGAACCTGGTAGAGCATCCCACACAAACGAATGCTCCACATGCGGGTTTCACATGCCACCAACTCCACATTCACAGGCAACTTCAGCGCCACAGCCGTTTTCAGATAGCCCTCAATGCAAAGGCTCTAGACGCAAATATTGGTGTGAGAGCTAATTCAATCAAGGAAACACTGCATGTTGGTGAAGGGCATATTGAAGAAGGATCAGCCGAGTGGTTCTTGTGGGAGAACAACTCCATTTGGCTCACTGACTTCACACACCATCAGGCTTCCAAGCAGCTCTCAAGGAAACTCAGTTTTCACACTCTATGCTTAGTGCCCTTTGTATGGCTAGAACTGAAATCAACCTGGTAGAGCATCCCACACAAACGAATGCTCCACATGCGGGTTTCACATGCCACCAACTCCACATTCACAGGCAACTTCAGCGCCACAGCCGTTTTCAGATAGCCCTCAATGCAAAGGCTCTAGACGCAAATATTGGTGTGAGAGCTAATTCAATCAAGGAAACACTGCATGTTGGTGAAGGGCATATTGAAGAAGGATCAGCCGAGTGGTTCTTGTGGGAGAACAACTCCATTTGGCTCACTAACTTCACACACCATCAGGCTTCCAAGCAGCTCTCAAGGAAACTCAGTTTTCACACTCTATGCTTAGTGCCCTTTGTATGGCTAGGACTGAAATGAACCTGGTAGAGCATCCCACACAAACGAATGCTCCACATGCGGGTTTCACATGCCACCAACTCCACATTCACAGGCAACTTCAGCGCCACAGCCGTTTGCAGATAGCCCTCAATGCAAAGGCTCTAGACGCAAATATTGGTGTGAGAGCTAATTCAATCAAGGAAACACTGCATGTTGGTGAAGGGCACATTGAGGAAGGATCAGCCGAGTGGTTCTTGTGGGAGAACAACTCCATTTGGCTCACTAACTTCACACACCATCAGGCGTCCAAGCAGCTCTCAAGGAAACTCAGTTTTCACACTCTATGCTTAGTGCTCTTTGAGTGCATTATCTAGGAAAGAACCTGGTAGAGCATCCCACACAAACGAATGCTCCACATGCGGGTTTCACATGCCACCAACTCCACATTCACAGGCAACTTCAGCGCCACAGCCGTTTTCAGATAGCCCTCAATGCAAAGGCTCTAGACGCAAATATTGGTGTGAGAGCTAATTCAATCAAGGAAACACTGCATGTTGGTGAAGGGCATATTGAAGAAGGATCAGCCGAGTGGTTCTTGTGGGAGAACAACTCCATTTGGCTCACTAACTTCACACACCATCAGGCTTCCAAGCAGCTCTCAAGGAAACTCAGTTTTCACACTCTATGCTTAGTGCCCTTTGAGTGCATTATCTAGGAATGAACCTGGTAGAGCATCCCACACAAACGAATGCTCCACATGCGGGTTTCACATGCCACCAACTCCACATTCACAGGCAACTTGAGCGCCACAGCCGTTTTCAGATAGCCCTCAATGCAAAGGCTCTAGACGCAAATATTGGTGTGAGAGCTAATTCAATCAAGGAAACACTGCATGTTGGTGAAGGGCATATTGAAGAAGGATCAGCCGAGTGGTTCTTGTGGGAGAACAACTCCATTTGGCTCACTGACTTCACACACCATCAGGCTTCCAAGCAGCTCTCAAGGAAACTCAGTTTTCACACTCTATGCTTAGTGCCCTTTGTATGGCTAGAACTGAAATGAACCTGGTAGAGCATCCCACACAAACGAATGCTCCACATGCGGGTTTCACATGCCACCAACTCCACATTCTCACGCAACTTCAGCGCCACAGCCGTTTTCAGATAGCCCTCAATGCAAAGGCTCTAGACGCAAATATTGGTGTGAGAGCTAATTCAATCAAGGAAACACTGCATGTTGGTGAAGGGCATATTGAAGAAGGATCAGCCGAGTGGTTCTTGTGGGAGAACAACTCCATTTGGCTCACTAACTTCACACACCATCAGGCTTCCAAGCAGCTCTCAAGGAAACTCAGGTTGCACACTCTATGCTTAGTGCCCTTTGTATGGCTAGGACTGAAATGAACCTGGTAGAGCATCCCACACAAACGAATGCTCCACATGCGGGTTTCACATGCCACCAACTCCACATTCACAGGCAACTTCAGCACCACAGCCGTTTTCAGATAGCCCTCAATGCAAAGGCTCTAGACGCAAATATTGGTGTGAGAGCTAATTCAATCAAGGAAACACTGCATGTTGGTGAAGGGCACATTGAAGAAGGATCAGCCGAGTGGTTCTTGTGGGAGAACAACTCCATTTGGCTCACTAACTTCACACACCATCAGGCTTCCAAGCAGCTCTCAAGGAAACTCAGTTTTCACACTCTATGCTTAGTGCTCTTTGAGTGCATTATCTAGGAAAGAACCTGGTAGAGCATCCCACACAAACGAATGCTCCACATGCGGGTTTGACATGCCACCAACTCCACATTCACAGGCAACTTCAGCGCCACAGCCATTTTCAGATAGCCCTCAATGCAAAGGCTCTAGACGCAAATATTGGTGTGAGAGCTAATTCAATCAAGGAAACACTGCATGTTGGTGAAGGGCATATTGAAGAAGGATCAGCCGAGTGGTTCTTGTGGGAGAACAACTCCATTTGGCTCACTAACTTCACACACCATCAGGCTTCCAAGCAGCTCTCAAGGAAACTCAGTTTTCACACTCTATGCTTAGTGCCCTTTGAGTGCATTATCTAGGAATGAACCTGGTAGAGCATCCCACACAAACGAATGCTCCACATGCGGGTTTCACATGCCACCAACTCCACATTCACAGGCAACTTCAGCGCCACAGCCGTTTTCAGATAGCCCTCAATGCAAAGGCTCTAGACGCAAATATTGGTGTGAGAGCTAATTCAATCAAGGAAACACTGCATGTTGGTGAAGGGCATATTGAAGAAGGATCAGCCGAGTGGTTCTTGTGGGAGAACAACTCCATTTGGCTCACTAACTTCACACACCATCAGGCTTCCAAGCAGCTCTCAAGGAAACTCAGTTTTCACACTCTATGCTTAGTGCCCTTTGTATGGCTAGAACTGAAATCAACCTGGTAGAGCATCCCACACAAACGAATGCTCCACATGCGGGTTTCACATGCCACCAACTCCACATTCACAGGCAACTTCAGCGCCACAGCCGTTTTCAGATAGCCCTCAATGCAAAGGCTCTAGACGCAAATATTGGTGTGAGAGCTAATTCAATCAAGGAAACACTGCATGTTGGTGAAGGGCATATTGAAGAAGGATCAGCCGAGTGGTTCTTGTGGGAGAACAACTCCATTTGGCTCACTAACTTCACACACCATCAGGCTTCCAAGCAGCTCTCAAGGAAACTCAGTTTTCACACTCTATGCTTAGTGCCCTTTGTATGGCTAGGACTGAAATGAACCTGGTAGAGCATCCCACACAAACGAATGCTCCACATGCGGGTTTCACATGCCACCAACTCCACATTCACAGGCAACTTCAGCGCCACAGCCGTTTGCAGATAGCCCTCAATGCAAAGGCTCTAGACGCAAATATTGGTGTGAGAGCTAATTCAATCAAGGAAACACTGCATGTTGGTGAAGGGCACATTGAAGAAGGATCAGCCGAGTGGTTCTTGTGGGAGAACAACTCCATTTGGCTCACTAACTTCACACACCATCAGGCTTCCAAGCAGCTCTCAAGGAAACTCAGTTTTCACACTCTATGCTTAGTGCTCTTTGAGTGCATTATCTAGGAAAGAACCTGGTAGAGCATCCCACACAAACGAATGCTCCACATGCGGGTTTCACATGCCACCAACTCCACATTCTCACGCAACTTCAGCGCCACAGCCGTTTTCAGATAGCCCTCAATGCAAAGGCTCTAGACGCAAATATTGGTGTGAGAGCTAATTCAATCAAGGAAACACTGCATGTTGGTGAAGGGCATATTGAAGAAGGATCAGCCGAGTGGTTCTTGTGGGAGAACAACTCCATTTGGCTCACTAACTTCACACACCATCAGGCTTCCAAGCAGCTCTCAAGGAAACTCAGTTTTCACACTCTATGCTTAGTGCCCTTTGAGTGCATTATCTAGGAATGAACCTGGTAGAGCATCCCACGCAAACGAATGCTCCACATGCGGGTTTCACATGCCACCAACTCCACATTCACAGGCAACTTCAGCGCCACAGCCGTTTTCAGATAGCCCTCAATGCAAAGGATCTAGACGCAAATATTGGTGTGAGAGCTAATTCAATCAAGGAAAACACTGCATGTTGGTGAAGGGCATATTGAAGAAGGATCAGCCGAGTGGTTCTTGTGGGAGAACAACTCCATTTGGCTCACTAACTTCACACACCATCAGGCTTCCAAGCAGCTCTCAAGGAAACTCAGTTTTCACACTCTATGCTTAGTGCCCTTTGAGTGCCTAGGACTGAAATGAAGCTTGGTGAGCATCCCACATAAACGAATGCTCCACTTGCGGGTTTCACATGCCACCAACTCCACATTCACAGGCAACTTCAGCGCCACAGCCGTTTTCAGATAGCCCTCAATGCAAAGGCTCTAGACGCAAATATTGGTGTGAGAGCTAATTCAATCAAGGAAACACTGCATGTTGGTGAAGGGCATATTGAAGAAGGATCAGCCGAGTGGTTCTTGTGGGAGAACAACTCCATTTGGCTCACTAACTTCACACACCATCAGGCTTCCAAGCAGCTCTCAAGGAAACTCAGTTTTCACACTCTATGCTTAGTGCCCTTTGAGTGCATTATTTAGGAATGAACCTGGTAGAGCATCCCACACAAACAAATGCTCCACATGCGGGGTTTCACATGCCACCAACTCCACATTCACAGGCAACTTCAGCGCCACAGCCGTTTTCAGATAGCCCTCAATGCAAAGGCTCTAGACGCAAATATTGGTGTGAGAGCTAATTCAATCAAGGAAACACTGCATGTTGGTGAAGGGCATATTGAAGAAGGATCAGCCGAGTGGTTCTTGTGGAGAACAACTCCATTTGGCTCACTAACTTCACACACCATCAGGCTTCCAAGCAGCTCTCAAGGAAACTCAGTTTTCACACTCTATGCTTAGTGCCCTTTGAGTGCATTATCTAGGAATGAACCTGGTAGAGCATCCCACACAAACGAATGCTCCACATGCGGGTTTCACATGCCACCAACTCCACATTCACAGGCAACTTCAGCGCCACAGCCGTTTTCAGATAGCCCTCAATGCAAAGGCTCTAGACGCAAATATTGGTGTGAGAGCTAATTCAATCAAGGAAACACTGCATGTTGGTGAAGGGCATATTGAAGAAGGATCAGCCGAGTGGTTCTTGTGGGAGAACAACTCCATTTGGCTCCCTAACTTCACACACCATCAGGCTTCCAAGCAGCTCTCAAGGAAACTCAGTTTTCACACTCTATGCTTAGTGCCCTTTGAGTGCATTATCTAGGAATGAACCTGGTAGAGCATCCCACACAAACGAATGCTCCACATGCGGGTTTCACATGCCACCAACTCCACATTCACAGGCAACTTCAGCGCCACAGCCGTTTTCAGATAGCCCTCAATGCAAAGGCTCTAGACGCAAATATTGGTGTGAGAGCTAATTCAATCAAGGAAACACTGCATGTTGGTGAAGGGCATATTGAAGAAGGATCAGCCGAGTGGTTCTTGTGGGAGAACAACTCCATTTGGCTCACTAACTTCACACACCATCAGGCTTCCAAGCAGCTCTCAAGGAAACTCAGTTTTCACACTCTATGCTTAGTGCCCTTTGTATGGCTAGAACTGAAATGAACCTGGTAGAGCATCCCACACAAACGAATGCTCCACATGCGGGTTTCACATGCCACCAACTCCACATTCTCACGCAACTTCAGCGCCACAGCCGTTTTCAGATAGCCCTCAATGCAAAGGCTCTAGACGCAAATATTGGTGTGAGAGCTAATTCAATCAAGGAAACACTGCATGTTGGTGAAGGGCACATTGAGGAAGGATCAGCCGAGTGGTTCTTGTGGGAGAACAACTCCATTTGGCTCACTAACTTCACACACCATCAGGCGTCCAAGCAGCTCTCAAGGAAACTCAGTTTTCACACTCTATGCTTAGTGCTCTTTGAGTGCATTATCTAGGAAAGAACCTGGTAGAGCATCCCACACAAACGAATGCTCCACATGCGGGTTTCACATGCCACCAACTCCACATTCACAGGCAACTTCAGCGCCACAGCCGTTTTCAGATAGCCCTCAATGCAAAGGCTCTAGACGCAAATATTGGTGTGAGAGCTAATTCAATCAAGGAAACACTGCATGTTGGTGAAGGGCATATTGAAGAAGGATCAGCCGAGTGGTTCTTGTGGGAGAACAACTCCATTTGGCTCACTAACTTCACACACCATCAGGCTTCCAAGCAGCTCTCAAGGAAACTCAGTTTTCACACTCTATGCTTAGTGCCCTTTGAGTGCATTATCTAGGAATGAACCTGGTAGAGCATCCCACGCAAACGAATGCTCCACATGCGGGTTTCACATGCCACCAACTCCACATTCACAGGCAACTTGAGCGCCACAGCCGTTTTCAGATAGCCCTCAATGCAAAGGCTCTAGACGCAAATATTGGTGTGAGAGCTAATTCAATCAAGGAAACACTGCATGTTGGTGAAGGGCATATTGAAGAAGGATCAGCCGAGTGGTTCTTGTGGGAGAACAACTCCATTTGGCTCACTAACTTCACACACCATCAGGCTTCCAAGCAGCTCTCAAGGAAACTCAGGTTGCACACTCTATGCTTAGTGCCCTTTGTATGGCTAGGACTGAAATGAACCTGGTAGAGCATCCCACACAAACGAATGCTCCACATGCGGGTTTCACATGCCACCAACTCCACATTCACAGGCAACTTCAGCACCACAGCCGTTTTCAGATAGCCCTCAATGCAAAGGCTCTAGACGCAAATATTGGTGTGAGAGCTAATTCAATCAAGGAAACACTGCATGTTGGTGAAGGGCACATTGAAGAAGGATCAGCCGAGTGGTTCTTGTGGGAGAACAACTCCATTTGGCTCACTAACTTCACACACCATCAGGCTTCCAAGCAGCTCTCAAGGAAACTCAGTTTTCACACTCTATGCTTAGTGCCCTTTGAGTGCATTATCTAGGAATGAACCTGGTAGAGCATCCCACACAAACGAATGCTCCACATGCGGGTTTCACATGCCACCAACTCCACATTCACAGGCAACTTCAGCGCCACAGCCGTTTTCAGATAGCCCTCAATGCAAAGGCTCTAGACGCAAATATTGGTGTGAGAGCTAATTCAATCAAGGAAACACTGCATGTTGGTGAAGGGCATATTGAAGAAGGATCAGCCGAGTGGTTCTTGTGGGAGAACAACTCCATTTGGCTCACTAACTTCACACACCATCAGGCTTCCAAGCAGCTCTCAAGGAAACTCAGTTTTCACACTCTATGCTTAGTGCCCTTTGTATGGCTAGAACTGAATCAACCTGGTAGAGCATCCCACACAAACGAATGCTCCACATGCGGGTTTCACATGCCACCAACTCCACATTCACAGGCAACTTCAGCGCCACAGCCGTTTTCAGATAGCCCTCAATGCAAAGGCTCTAGACGCAAATATTGGTGTGAGAGCTAATTCAATCAAGGAAACACTGCATGTTGGTGAAGGGCATATTGAAGAAGGATCAGCCGAGTGGTTCTTGTGGGAGAACAACTCCATTTGGCTCACTAACTTCACACACCATCAGGCTTCCAAGCAGCTCTCAAGGAAACTCAGTTTTCACACTCTATGCTTTGTGCCCTTTGTATGGCTAGGACTGAAATGAACCTGGTAGAGCATCCCACACAAACGAATGCTCCACATGCGGGTTTCACATGCCACCAACTCCACATTCACAGGCAACTTCAGCGCCACAGCCGTTTGCAGATAGCCCTCAATGCAAAGGCTCTAGACGCAAATATTGGTGTGAGAGCTAATTCAATCAAGGAAACACTGCATGTTGGTGAAGGGCACATTGAAGAAGGATCAGCCGAGTGGTTCTTGTGGGAGAACAACTCCATTTGGCTCACTAACTTCACACACCATCAGGCTTCCAAGCAGCTCTCAAGGAAACTCAGTTTTCACACTCTATGCTTAGTGCTCTTTGAGTGCATTATCTAGGAAAGAACCTGGTAGAGCATCCCACACAAACGAATGCTCCACATGCGGGTTTCACATGCCACCAACTCCACATTCTCACGCAACTTCAGCGCCACAGCCGTTTTCAGATAGCCCTCAATGCAAAGGCTCTAGACGCAAATATTGGTGTGAGAGCTAATTCAATCAAGGAAACACTGCATGTTGGTGAAGGGCATATTGAAGAAGGATCAGCCGAGTGGTTCTTGTGGGAGAACAACTCCATTTGGCTCACTAACTTCACACACCATCAGGCTTCCAAGCAGCTCTCAAGGAAACTCAGTTTTCACACTCTATGCTTAGTGCCCTTTGAGTGCATTATCTAGGAATGAACCTGGTAGAGCATCCCACGCAAACGAATGCTCCACATGCGGGTTTCACATGCCACCAACTCCACATTCACAGGCAACTTCAGCGCCACAGCCGTTTTCAGATAGCCCTCAATGCAAAGGCTCTAGACGCAAATATTGGTGTGAGAGCTAATTCAATCAAGGAAAACACTGCATGTTGGTGAAGGGCATATTGAAGAAGGATCAGCCGAGTGGTTCTTGTGGGAGAACAACTCCATTTGGCTCACTAACTTCACACACCATCAGGCTTCCAAGCAGCTCTCAAGGAAACTCAGTTTTCACACTCTATGCTTAGTGCCCTTTGAGTGCCTAGGACTGAAATGAAGCTTGGTGAGCATCCCACATAAACGAATGCTCCACTTGCGGGTTTCACATGCCACCAACTCCACATTCACAGGCAACTTCAGCGCCACAGCCGTTTTCAGATAGCCCTCAATGCAAAGGCTCTAGACGCAAATATTGGTGTGAGAGCTAATTCAATCAAGGAAACACTGCATGTTGGTGAAGGGCATATTGAAGAAGGATCAGCCGAGTGGTTCTTGTGGGAGAACAACTCCATTTGGCTCACTAACTTCACACACCATCAGGCTTCCAAGCAGCTCTCAAGGAAACTCAGTTTTCACACTCTATGCTTAGTGCCCTTTGAGTGCATTATTTAGGAATGAACCTGGTAGAGCATCCCACACAAACAAATGCTCCACATGCGGGTTTCACATGCCACCAACTCCACATTCACAGGCAACTTCAGCGCCACAGCCGTTTTCAGATAGCCCTCAATGCAAAGGCTCTAGACGCAAATATTGGTGTGAGAGCTAATTCAATCAAGGAAACACTGCATGTTGGTGAAGGGCATATTGAAGAAGGATCAGCCGAGTGGTTCTTGTGGGAGAACAACTCCATTTGGCTCACTAACTTCACACACCATCAGGCTTCCAAGCAGCTCTCAAGGAAACTCAGTTTTCACACTCTATGCTTAGTGCCCTTTGAGTGCATTATCTAGGAATGAACCTGGTAGAGCATCCCACACAAACGAATGCTCCACATGCGGGTTTCACATGCCACCAACTCCACATTCACAGGCAACTTCAGCGCCACAGCCGTTTTCAGATAGCCCTCAATGCAAAGGCTCTAGACGCAAATATTGGTGTGAGAGCTAATTCAATCAAGGAAACACTGCATGTTGGTGAAGGGCATATTGAAGAAGGATCAGCCGAGTGGTTCTTGTGGGAGAACAACTCCATTTGGCTCCCTAACTTCACACACCATCAGGCTTCCAAGCAGCTCTCAAGGAAACTCAGTTTTCACACTCTATGCTTAGTGCCCTTTGAGTGCATTATCTAGGAATGAACCTGGTAGAGCATCCCACACAACGAATGCTCCACATGCGGGTTTCACATGCCACCAACTCCACATTCACAGGCAACTTCAGCGCCACAGCCGTTTTCAGATAGCCCTCAATGCAAAGGCTCTAGACGCAAATATTGGTGTGAGAGCTAATTCAATCAAGGAAACACTGCATGTTGGTGAAGGGCATATTGAAGAAGGATCAGCCGAGTGGTTCTTGTGGGAGAACAACTCCATTTGGCTCACTAACTTCACACACCATCAGGCTTCCAAGCAGCTCTCAAGGAAACTCAGTTTTCACACTCTATGCTTAGTGCCCTTTGTATGGCTAGAACTGAAATGAACCTGGTAGAGCATCCCACACAAACGAATGCTCCACATGCGGGTTTCACATGCCACCAACTCCACATTCTCACGCAACTTCAGCGCCACAGCCGTTTTCAGATAGCCCTCAATGCAAAGGCTCTAGACGCAAATATTGGTGTGAGAGCTAATTCAATCAAGGAAACACTGCATGTTGGTGAAGGGCACATTGAGGAAGGATCAGCCGAGTGGTTCTTGTGGGAGAACAACTCCATTTGGCTCACTAACTTCACACACCATCAGGCGTCCAAGCAGCTCTCAAGGAAACTCAGTTTTCACACTCTATGCTTAGTGCTCTTTGAGTGCATTATCTAGGAAAGAACCTGGTAGAGCATCCCACACAAACGAATGCTCCACATGCGGGTTTCACATGCCACCAACTCCACATTCACAGGCAACTTCAGCGCCACAGCCGTTTTCAGATAGCCCTCAATGCAAAGGCTCTAGACGCAAATATTGGTGTGAGAGCTAATTCAATCAAGGAAACACTGCATGTTGGTGAAGGGCATATTGAAGAAGGATCAGCCGAGTGGTTCTTGTGGGAGAACAACTCCATTTGGCTCACTAACTTCACACACCATCAGGCTTCCAAGCAGCTCTCAAGGAAACTCAGTTTTCACACTCTATGCTTAGTGCCCTTTGAGTGCATTATCTAGGAATGAACCTGGTAGAGCATCCCACGCAAACGAATGCTCCACATGCGGGTTTCACATGCCACCAACTCCACATTCACAGGCAACTTGAGCGCCACAGCCGTTTTCAGATAGCCCTCAATGCAAAGGCTCTAGACGCAAATATTGGTGTGAGAGCTAATTCAATCAAGGAAACACTGCATGTTGGTGAAGGGCATATTGAAGAAGGATCAGCCGAGTGGTTCTTGTGGGAGAACAACTCCATTTGGCTCACTAACTTCACACACCATCAGGCTTCCAAGCAGCTCTCAAGGAAACTCAGGTTGCACACTCTATGCTTAGTGCCCTTTGTATGGCTAGGACTGAAATGAACCTGGTAGAGCATCCCACACAAACGAATGCTCCACATGCGGGTTTCACATGCCACCAACTCCACATTCACAGGCAACTTCAGCACCACAGCCGTTTTCAGATAGCCCTCAATGCAAAGGCTCTAGACGCAAATATTGGTGTGAGAGCTAATTCAATCAAGGAAACACTGCATGTTGGTGAAGGGCACATTGAAGAAGGATCAGCCGAGTGGTTCTTGTGGGAGAACAACTCCATTTGGCTCACTAACTTCAAACATCACACACCATCAGGCTTCCAAGCAGCTCTCAAGGAAACTCAGTTTTCACACTCTATGCTTAGTGCTCTTTGAGTGCATTATCTAGGAAAGAACCTGGTAGAGCATCCCACACAAACGAATGCTCCACATGCGGGTTTGACATGCCACCAACTCCACATTCACAGGCAACTTCAGCGCCACAGCCATTTTCAGATAGCCCTCAATGCAAAGGCTCTAGACGCAAATATTGGTGTGAGAGCTAATTCAATCAAGGAAACACTGCATGTTGGTGAAGGGCATATTGAAGAAGGATCAGCCGAGTGGTTCTTGTGGGAGAACAACTCCATTTGGCTCCCTAACTTCACACACCATCAGGCTTCCAAGCAGCTCTCAAGGAAACTCAGTTTTCACACTCTATGCTTAGTGCCCTTTGAGTGCATTATCTAGGAATGAACCTGGTAGAGCATCCCACACAAACGAATGCTCCACATGCGGGTTTCACATGCCACCAACTCCACATTCACAGGCAACTTCAGCGCCACAGCCGTTTTCAGATAGCCCTCAATGCAAAGGCTCTAGACGCAAATATTGGTGTGAGAGCTAATTCAATCAAGGAAACACTGCATGTTGGTGAAGGGCATATTGAAGAAGGATCAGCCGAGTGGTTCTTGTGGGAGAACAACTCCATTTGGCTCACTGACTTCACACACCATCAGGCTTCCAAGCAGCTCTCAAGGAAACTCAGTTTTCACACTCTATGCTTAGTGCCCTTTGTATGGCTAGAACTGAAATGAACCTGGTAGAGCATCCCACACAAACGAATGCTCCACATGCGGGTTTCACATGCCACCAACTCCACATTCACAGGCAACTTCAGCGCCACAGCCGTTTGCAGATAGCCCTCAATGCAAAGGCTCTAGACGCAAATATTGGTGTGAGAGCTAATTCAATCAAGGAAACACTGCATGTTGGTGAAGGGCACATTGAAGAAGGATCAGCCGAGTGGTTCTTGTGGGAGAACAACTCCATTTGGCTCACTAACTTCACACACCATCAGGCTTCCAAGCAGCTCTCAAGGAAACTCAGTTTTCACACTCTATGCTTAGTGCTCTTTGAGTGCATTATCTAGGAAAGAACCTGGTAGAGCATCCCACACAAACGAATGCTCCACATGCGGGTTTCACATGCCACCAACTCCACATTCTCACGCAACTTCAGCGCCACAGCCGTTTTCAGATAGCCCTCAATGCAAAGGCTCTAGACGCAAATATTGGTGTGAGAGCTAATTCAATCAAGGAAACACTGCATGTTGGTGAAGGGCATATTGAAGAAGGATCAGCCGAGTGGTTCTTGTGGGAGAACAACTCCATTTGGCTCACTAACTTCACACACCATCAGGCTTCCAAGCAGCTCTCAAGGAAACTCAGTTTTCACACTCTATGCTTAGTGCCCTTTGAGTGCATTATCTAGGAATGAACCTGGTAGAGCATCCCACGCAAACGAATGCTCCACATGCGGGTTTCACATGCCACCAACTCCACATTCACAGGCAACTTCAGCGCCACAGCCGTTTTCAGATAGCCCTCAATGCAAAGGCTCTAGACGCAAATATTGGTGTGAGAGCTAATTCAATCAAGGAAAACACTGCATGTTGGTGAAGGGCATATTGAAGAAGGATCAGCCGAGTGGTTCTTGTGGGAGAACAACTCCATTTGGCTCACTAACTTCACACACCATCAGGCTTCCAAGCAGCTCTCAAGGAAACTCAGTTTTCACACTCTATGCTTAGTGCCCTTTGAGTGCCTAGGACTGAAATGAAGCTTGGTGAGCATCCCACACAAACGAATGCTCCACTTGCGGGTTTCACATGCCACCAACTCCACATTCACAGGCAACTTCAGCGCCACTGCCGTTTTCAGATAGCCCTCAATGCAAAGGCTCTAGACGCAAGTATTGGTGTGAGAGCTAATTCAATCAAGGAAACACTGCATGTTGGTGAAGGGCATATTGAAGAAGGATCAGCCGAGTGGTTCTTGTGGGAGAACAACTCCATTTGGCTCACTAACTTCACACACCATCAGGCTTCCAAGCAGCTCTCAAGGAAACTCAGTTTTCACACTCTATGCTTAGTGCCCTTTGAGTGCATTATCTAGGAATGAACCTGGTAGAGCATCCCACGCAAACGAATGCTCCACATGCGGGTTTCACATGCCACCAACTCCACATTCACAGGCAACTTCAGCGCCACAGCCGTTTTCAGATAGCCCTCAATGCAAAGGCTCTAGACGCAAATATTGGTGTGAGAGCTAATTCAATCAAGGAAACACTGCATGTTGGTGAAGGGCATATTGAAGAAGGATCAGCCGAGTGGTTCTTGTGGGAGAACAACTCCATTTGGCTCACTAACTTCACACACCATCAGGCTTCCAAGCAGCTCTCAAGGAAACTCAGTTTTCACACTCTATGCTTAGTGCCCTTTGTATGGCTAGGACTGAAATGAACCTGGTAGAGCATCCCACACAAACGAATGCTCCACATGCGGGTTTCACATGCCACCAACTCCACATTCACAGGCAACTTCAGCGCCACAGCCGTTTTCAGATAGCCCTCAATGCAAAGGCTCTAGACGCAAATATTGGTGTGAGAGCTAATTCAATCAAGGAAACACTGCATGTTGGTGAAGGGCACATTGAAGAAGGATCAGCCGAGTGGTTCTTGTGGGAGAACAACTCCATTTGGCTCACTAACTTCACACACCATCAGGCTTCCAAGCAGCTCTCAAGGAAACTCAGTTTTCACACTCTATGCTTAGTGCTCTTTGATTGCATTATCTAGGAAAGAACCTGGTAGAGCATCCCACACAAACGAATGCTCCACATGCGGGTTTCACATGCCACCAACTCCACATTCTCACGCAACTTCAGCGCCACAGCCGTTTTCAGATAGCCCTCAATGCAAAGGCTCTAGACGCAAATATTGGTGTGAGAGCTAATTCAATCAAGGAAACACTGCATGTTGGTGAAGGGCATATTGAAGAAGGATCAGCCGAGTGGTTCTTGTGGGAGAACAACTCCATTTGGCTCACTAACTTCACACACCATCAGGCTTCCAAGCAGCTCTCAAGGAAACTCAGTTTTCACACTCTATGCTTAGTGCCCTTTGAGTGCATTATCTAGGAATGAACCTGGTAGAGCATCCCACGCAAACGAATGCTCCACATGCGGGTTTCACATGCCACCAACTCCACATTCACAGGCAACTTCAGCGCCACAGCCGTTTTCAGATAGCCCTCAATGCAAAGGCTCTAGACGCAAATATTGGTGTGAGAGCTAATTCAATCAAGGAAAACACTGCATGTTGGTGAAGGGCATATTGAAGAAGGATCAGCCGAGTGGTTCTTGTGGGAGAACAACTCCATTTGGCTCACTAACTTCACACACCATCAGGCTTCCAAGCAGCTCTCAAGGAAACTCAGTTTTCACACTCTATGCTTAGTGCCCTTTGAGTGCCTAGGACTGAAATGAAGCTTGGTGAGCATCCCACATAAACGAATGCTCCACTTGCGGTTTCACATGCCACCAACTCCACATTCACAGGAAACTTCAGCGCCACTGCCGTTTTCAGATAGCCCTCAATGCAAAGGCTCTAGACGCAAGTATTGGTGTGAGAGCTAATTCAATCAAGGAAACACTGCATGTTGGTGAAGGGCATATTGAAGAAGGATCAGCCGAGTGGTTCTTGTGGGAGAACAACTCCATTTGGCTCACTAACTTCACACACCATCAGGCTTCCAAGCAGCTCTCAAGGAAACTCAGTTTTCACACTCTATGCTTAGTGCCCTTTGAGTGCATTATCTAGGAATGAACCTGGTAGAGCATCCCACGCAAACGAATGCTCCACATGCGGGTTTCACATGCCACCAACTCCACATTCACAGGCAACTTCAGCGCCACAGCCGTTTTCAGATAGCCCTCAATGCAAAGGCTCTAGACGCAAATATTGGTGTGAGAGCTAATTCAATCAAGGAAACACTGCATGTTGGTGAAGGGCATATTGAAGAAGGATCAGCCGAGTGGTTCTTGTGGGAGAACAACTCCATTTGGCTCACTAACTTCACACACCATCAGGCTTCCAAGCAGCTCTCAAGGAAACTCAGTTTTCACACTCTATGCTTAGTGCTCTTTGAGTGCATTATCTAGGAAAGAACCTGGTAGAGCATCCCACACAAACGAATGCTCCACATGCGGGTTTCACATGCCACCAACTCCACATTCACAGGCAACTTCAGCGCCACAGCCGTTTTCAGATAGCCCTCAATGCAAAGGCTCTAGACGCAAATATTGGTGTGAGAGCTAATTCAATCAAGGAAACACTGCATGTTGGTGAAGGGCATATTGAAGAAGGATCAGCCGAGTGGTTCTTGTGGGAGAACAACTCCATTTGGCTCACTAACTTCACACACCATCAGGCTTCCAAGCAGCTCTCAAGGAAACTCAGTTTTCACACTCTATGCTTAGTGCCCTTTGAGTGCATTATCTAGGAATGAACCTGGTAGAGCATCCCACACAAACGAATGCTCCACATGCGGGTTTCACATGCCACCAACTCCACATTCACAGGCAACTTCAGCGCCACAGCCGTTTTCAGATAGCCCTCAATGCAAAGGCTCTAGACGCAAATATTGGTGTGAGAGCTAATTCAATCAAGGAAACACTGCATGTTGGTGAAGGGCATATTGAAGAAGGATCAGCCGAGTGGTTCTTGTGGGAGAACAACTCCATTTGGCTCACTAACTTCACACACCATCAGGCTTCCAAGCAGCTCTCAAGGAAACTCAGTTTTCACACTCTATGCTTAGTGCCCTTTGAGTGCCTAGGACTGAAATGAAGCTTGGTGAGCATCCCACATAAACGAATGCTCCACTTGCGGGTTTCACATGCCACCAACTCCACATTCACAGGCAACTTCAGCGCCACTGCCGTTTTCAGATAGCCCTCAATGCAAAGGCTCTAGACGCAAGTATTGGTGTGAGAGCTAATTCAATCAAGGAAACACTGCATGTTGGTGAAGGGCATATTGAAGAAGGATCAGCCGAGTGGTTCTTGTGGGAGAACAACTCCATTTGGCTCACTAACTTCACACACCATCAGGCTTCCAAGCAGCTCTCAAGGAAACTCAGTTTTCACACTCTATGCTTAGTGCCCTTTGAGTGCATTATCTAGGAATGAACCTGGTAGAGCATCCCACGCAAACGAATGCTCCACATGCGGGTTTCACATGCCACCAACTCCACATTCACAGGCAACTTCAGCGCCACAGCCGTTTTCAGATAGCCCTCAATGCAAAGGCTCTAGACGCAAATATTGGTGTGAGAGCTAATTCAATCAAGGAAACACTGCATGTTGGTGAAGGGCATATTGAAGAAGGATCAGCCGAGTGGTTCTTGTGGGAGAACAACTCCATTTGGCTCACTAACTTCACACACCATCAGGCTTCCAAGCAGCTCTCAAGGAAACTCAGTTTTCACACTCTATGCTTAGTGCCCTTTGTATGGCTAGAACTGAAATGAACCTGGTAGAGCATTCCACACAAACGAATGCTCCACATGCGGGTTTCACATGCCACCAACTCCACATTCACAGGCAACTTCAGCGCCACAGCCGTTTTCAGATAGCCCTCAATGCAAAGGCTCTAGACGCAAATATTGGTGTGAGAGCTAATTCAATCAAGGAAACACTGCATGTTGGTGAAGGGCACATTGAAGAAGGATCAGCCGAGTGGTTCTTGTGGGAGAACAACTCCATTTGGCTCACTAACTTCACACACCATCAGGCTTCCAAGCAGCTCTCAAGGAAACTCAGTTTTCACACTCTATGCTTAGTGCTCTTTGAGTGCATTATCTAGGAAAGAACCTGGTAGAGCATCCCACACAAACGAATGCTCCACATGCGGGTTTCACATGCCACCAACTCCACATTCTCACGCAACTTCAGCGCCACAGCCGTTTTCAGATAGCCCTCAATGCAAAGGCTCTAGACGCAAATATTGGTGTGAGAGCTAATTCAATCAAGGAAACACTGCATGTTGGTGAAGGGCATATTGAAGAAGGATCAGCCGAGTGGTTCTTGTGGGAGAACAACTCCATTTGGCTCACTAACTTCACACACCATCAGGCTTCCAAGCAGCTCTCAAGGAAACTCAGTTTTCACACTCTATGCTTAGTGCCCTTTGAGTGCATTATCTAGGAATGAACCTGGTAGAGCATCCCACGCAAACGAATGCTCCACATGCGGGTTTCACATGCCACCAACTCCACATTCACAGGCAACTTCAGCGCCACAGCCGTTTTCAGATAGCCCTCAATGCAAAGGCTCTAGACGCAAATATTGGTGTGAGAGCTAATTCAATCAAGGAAAACACTGCATGTTGGTGAAGGGCATATTGAAGAAGGATCAGCCGAGTGGTTCTTGTGGGAGAACAACTCCATTTGGCTCACTAACTTCACACACCATCAGGCTTCCAAGCAGCTCTCAAGGAAACTCAGTTTTCACACTCTATGCTTAGTGCCCTTTGAGTGCCTAGGACTGAAATGAAGCTTGGTGAGCATCCCACATAAACGAATGCTCCACTTGCGGTTTCACATGCCACCAACTCCACATTCACAGGCAACTTCAGCGCCACAGCCGTTTTCAGATAGCCCTCAATGCAAAGGCTCTAGACGCAAGTATTGGTGTGAGAGCTAATTCAATCAAGGAAACACTGCATGTTGGTGAAGGGCATATTGAGGAAGGATCAGCCGAGTGGTTCTTGTGGGAGAACAACTCCATTTGGCTCACTAACTTCACACACCATCAGGCTTCCAAGCAGCTCTCAAGGAAACTCAGTTTTCACACTCTATGCTTAGTGCCCTTTGAGTGCATTATCTAGGAATGAACCTGGTAGAGCATCCCACGCAAACGAATGCTCCACATGCGGGTTTCACATGCCACCAACTCCACATTCACAGGCAACTTCAGCGCCACAGCCGTTTTCAGATAGCCCTCAATGCAAAGGCTCTAGACGCAAATATTGGTGTGAGAGCTAATTCAATCAAGGAAACACTGCATGTTGGTGAAGGGCATATTGAAGAAGGATCAGCCGAGTGGTTCTTGTGGGAGAACAACTCCATTTGGCTCACTAACTTCACACACCATCAGGCTTCCAAGCAGCTCTCAAGGAAACTCAGTTTTCACACTCTATGCTTAGTGCCCTTTGTATGGCTAGGACTGAAATGAACCTGGTAGAGCATCCCACACAAACGAATGCTCCACATGCGGGTTTCACATGCCACCAACTCCACATTCACAGGCAACTTCAGCGCCACAGCCGTTTTCAGATAGCCCTCAATGCAAAGGCTCTAGACGCCAATATTGGTGTGAGAGCTAATTCAATCAAGGAAACACTGCATGTTGGTGAAGGGCATATTGAAGAAGGATCAGCCGAGTGGTTCTTGTGGGAGAACAACTCCATTTGGCTCACTAACTTCACACACCATCAGGCTTCCAAGCAGCTCTCAAGGAAACTCAGTTTTCACACTCTATGCTTAGTGCTCTTTGAGTGCATTATCTAGGAAAGAACCTGGTAGAGCATCCCACACAAACGAATGCTCCACATGCGGGTTTCACATGCCACCAACTCCACATTCACAGGCAACTTCAGCGCCACAGCCGTTTTCAGATAGCCCTCAATGCAAAGGCTCTAGACGCAAACATTGGTGGGAGAGCTAATTCAATCAAGGAAACACTGTATGTTGGTGAAGGGCATATTGAAGAAGGATCAGCCGAGTGGTTCTTGTGGGAGAACAACTCCATTTGGCTCACTAACTTCACACACCATCAGGCTTCCAAGCAGCTCTCAAGGAAACTCAGTTTTCACACTCTATGCTTAGTGCCCTTTGAGTGCCTAGGACTGAAATGAAGCTTGCTGAGAATCCCACATAAACGAATGCTCCACATGCGGGTTTCACATGCCACCAACTCCACATTCACAGGCAACTTCAGCGCCACAGCCGTTTTCAGATAGCCCTCAATGCAAAGGCTCTAGACGCAAATATTGGTGTGAGAGCTAATTCAATCAAGGAAACACTGCATGTTGGTGAAGGGCATATTGAAGAAGGATCAGCCGAGTGGTTCTTGTGGGAGAACAACTCCATTTGGCTCACTAACTTCACACACCATCAGGCTTCCAAGCAGCTCTCAAGGAAACTCAGTTTTCACACTCTATGCTTAGTGCTCTTTGAGTGCATTATCTAGGAATGAACCTGGTAGAGCATCCCACACAAACGAATGCTCCACATGCGGGTTTCACATGCCACCAACTCCACATTCACAGGCAACTTCAGCGCCACAGCCGTTTTCAGATAGCCCTCAATGCAAAGGCTCTAGACGCAAATATTGGTGTGAGAGCTAATTCAATCAAGGAAACACTGCATGTTGGTGAAGGGCATATTGAAGAAGGATCAGCCGAGTGGTTCTTGTGGGAGAACAACTCTATTTGGCTCACTAACTTCACACACCATCAGGCTTCCAAGCAGCTCTCAAGGAAACTCAGTTTTCACACTCTATGCTTAGTGCCCTTTGAGTGCATTATCTAGGAATGAACCTGGTAGAGCATCCCACACAAACGAATGCTCCACATGCGGGTTTCACATGCCACCAACTCCACATTCACAGGCAACTTCAGCGCCACAGCCGTTTTCAGATAGCCCTCAATGCAAAGGCTCTAGACGCAAATATTGGTGTGAGAGCTAATTCAATCAAGGAAACACTGCATGTTGGTGAAGGGCACATTGAAGAAGGATCAGCCGAGAGGTTCTTGTGGGAGAACAACTCCATTTGGCTCACTAACTTCACACACCATCAGGCTTCCAAGCAGCTCTCAAGGAAACTCAGTTTTCACACTCTATGCTTAGTGCCCTTTGTATGGCTAGAACTGAAATGAACCTGGTAGAGCATCCCACACAAACGAATGCTCCACATGCGGGTTTCACATGCCACCAACTCCACATTCTCACGCAACTTCAGCGCCACAGCCGTTTTCAGATAGCCCTCAATGCAAAGGCTCTAGACGCAAATATTGGTGTGAGAGCTAATTCAATCAAGGAAACACTGCATGTTGGTGAAGGGCATATTGAAGAAGGATCAGCCGAGTGGTTCTTGTGGGAGAACAACTCCATTTGGCTCACTAACTTCACACACCATCAGGCTTCCAAGCAGCTCTCAAGGAAACTCAGTTTTCACACTCTATGCTTAGTGCCCTTTGAGTGCATTATCTAGGAATGAACCTGGTAGAGCATCCCACGCAAACGAATGCTCCACATGCGGGTTTCACATGCCACCAACTCCACATTCACAGGCAACTTCAGCGCCACAGCCGTTTTCAGATAGCCCTCAATGCAAAGGCTCTAGACGCAAATATTGGTGTGAGAGCTAATTCAATCAAGGAAAACACTGCATGTTGGTGAAGGGCATATTGAAGAAGGATCAGCCGAGTGGTTCTTGTGGGAGAACAACTCCATTTGGCTCACTAACTTCACACACCATCAGGCTTCCAAGCAGCTCTCAAGGAAACTCAGTTTTCACACTCTATGCTTAGTGCCCTTTGAGTGCCTAGGACTGAAATGAAGCTTGGTGAGCATCCCACATAAACGAATGCTCCACTTGCGGGTTTCACATGCCACCAACTCCACATTCACAGGCAACTTCAGCGCCACTGCCGTTTTCAGATAGCCCTCAATGCAAAGGCTCTAGACGCAAGTATTGGTGTGAGAGCTAATTCAATCAAGGAAACACTGCATGTTGGTGAAGGGCATATTGAAGAAGGATCAGCCGAGTGGTTCTTGTGGGAGAACAACTCCATTTGGCTCACTAACTTCACACACCATCAGGCTTCCAAGCAGCTCTCAAGGAAACTCAGTTTTCACACTCTATGCTTAGTGCCCTTTGAGTGCATTATCTTGGAATGAACCTGGTAGAGCATCCCACGCAAACGAATGCTCCACATGCGGGTTTCACATGCCACCAACTCCACATTCACAGGCAACTTCAGCGCCACAGCCGTTTTCAGATAGCCCTCAATGCAAAGGTTCTAGACGCAAATATTGGTGTGAGAGCTAATTCAATCAAGGAAACACTGCATGTTGGTGAAGGGCATATTGAAGAAGGATCAGCCGAGTGGTTCTTGTGGGAGAACAACTCCATTTGGCTCACTAACTTCACACACCATCAGGCTTCCAAGCAGCTCTCAAGGAAACTCAGTTTTCACACTCTATGCTTAGTGCCCTTTGTATGGCTAGAACTGAAATGAACCTGGTAGAGCATTCCACACAAACGAATGCTCCACATGCGGGTTTCACATGCCACCAACTCCACATTCACAGGCAACTTCAGCGCCACAGCCGTTTTCAGATAGCCCTCAATGCAAAGGCTCTAGACGCAAATATTGGTGTGAGAGCTAATTCAATCAAGGAAACACTGCATGTTGGTGAAGGGCACATTGAAGAAGGATCAGCCGAGTGGTTCTTGTGGGAGAACAACTCCATTTGGCTCACTAACTTCACACACCATCAGGCTTCCAAGCAGCTCTCAAGGAAACTCAGTTTTCACACTCTATGCTTAGTGCTCTTTGAGTGCATTATCTAGGAAAGAACCTGGTAGAGCATCCCACACAAACGAATGCTCCACATGCGGGTTTCACATGCCACCAACTCCACATTCTCACGCAACTTCAGCGCCACAGCCGTTTTCAGATAGCCCTCAATGCAAAGGCTCTAGACGCAAATATTGGTGTGAGAGCTAATTCAATCAAGGAAACACTGCATGTTGGTGAAGGGCATATTGAAGAAGGATCAGCCGAGTGGTTCTTGTGGGAGAACAACTCCATTTGGCTCACTAACTTCACACACCATCAGGCTTCCAAGCAGCTCTCAAGGAAACTCAGTTTTCACACTCTATGCTTAGTGCCCTTTGAGTGCCTAGGACTGAAATGAAGCTTGGTGAGCATCCCACATAAACGAATGCTCCACTTGCGGTTTCACATGCCACCAACTCCACATTCACAGGCAACTTCAGCGCCACAGCCGTTTTCAGATAGCCCTCAATGCAAAGGCTCTAGACGCAAGTATTGGTGTGAGAGCTAATTCAATCAAGGAAACACTGCATGTTGGTGAAGGGCATATTGAAGAAGGATCAGCCGAGTGGTTCTTGTGGGAGAACAACTCCATTTGGCTCACTAACTTCACACACCATCAGGCTTCCAAGCAGCTCTCAAGGAAACTCAGTTGTCACACTCTATGCTTAGTGCCCTTTGAGTGCATTATCTAGGAATGAACCTGGTAGAGCATCCCACGCAAACGAATGCTCCACATGCGGGTTTCACATGCCACCAACTCCACATTCACAGGCAACTTCAGCGCCACAGCCGTTTGCAGATAGCCCTCAATGCAAAGGCTCTAGACGCAAATATTGGTGTGAGAGCTAATTCAATCAAGGAAACACTGCATGTTGGTGAAGGGCATATTGAAGAAGGATCAGCCGAGTGGTTCTTGTGGGAGAACAACTCCATTTGGCTCACTAACTTCACACACCATCAGGCTTCCAAGCAGCTCTCAAGGAAACTCAGTTTTCACACTCTATGCTTAGTGCCCTTTGAGTGCATTATCTAGGAATGAACCTGGTAGAGCATCCCACGCAAACGAATGCTCCACATGCGGGTTTCACATGCCACCAACTCCACATTCACAGGCAACTTCAGCGCCACAGCCGTTTTCAGATAGCCCTCAATGCAAAGGCTCTAGACGCAAATATTGGTGTGAGAGCTAATTCAATCAAGGAAAACACTGCATGTTGGTGAAGGGCATATTGAAGAAGGATCAGCCGAGTGGTTCTTGTGGGAGAACAACTCCATTTGGCTCACTAACTTCACACACCATCAGGCTTCCAAGCAGCTCTCAAGGAAACTCAGTTTTCACACTCTATGCTTAGTGCCCTTTGAGTGCCTAGGACTGAAATGAAGCTTGGTGAGCATCCCACATAAACGAATGCTCCACTTGCGGTTTCACATGCCACCAACTCCACATTCACAGGCAACTTCAGCGCCACTGCCGTTTTCAGATAGCCCTCAATGCAAAGGCTCTAGACGCAAGTATTGGTGTGAGAGCTAATTCAATCAAGGAAACACTGCATGTTGGTGAAGGGCATATTGAAGAAGGATCAGCCGAGTGGTTCTTGTGGGAGAACAACTCCATTTGGCTCACTAACTTCACACACCATCAGGCTTCCAAGCAGCTCTCAAGGAAACTCAGTTTTCACACTCTATGCTTAGTGCTCTTTGAGTGCATTATCTAGGAAAGAACCTGGTAGAGCATCCCACACAAACGAATGCTCCACATGCGGGTTTCACATGCCACCAACTCCACATTCTCACGCAACTTCAGCGCCACAGCCGTTTTCAGATAGCCCTCAATGCAAAGGCTCTAGACGCAAATATTGGTGTGAGAGCTAATTCAATCAAGGAAACACTGCATGTTGGTGAAGGGCATATTGAAGAAGGATCAGCCGAGTGGTTCTTGTGGGAGAACAACTCCATTTGGCTCACTAACTTCACACACCATCAGGCTTCCAAGCAGCTCTCAAGGAAACTCAGTTTTCACACTCTATGCTTAGTGCCCTTTGAGTGCATTATCTAGGAATGAACCTGGTAGAGCATCCCACGCAAACGAATGCTCCACATGCGGGTTTCACATGCCACCAACTCCACATTCACAGGCAACTTCAGCGCCACAGCCGTTTTCAGATAGCCCTCAATGCAAAGGCTCTAGACGCAAATATTGGTGTGAGAGCTAATTCAATCAAGGAAAACACTGCATGTTGGTGAAGGGCATATTGAAGAAGGATCAGCCGAGTGGTTCTTGTGGGAGAACAACTCCATTTGGCTCACTAACTTCACACACCATCAGGCTTCCAAGCAGCTCTCAAGGAAACTCAGTTTTCACACTCTATGCTTAGTGCCCTTTGAGTGCCTAGGACTGAAATGAAGCTTGGTGAGCATCCCACATAAACGAATGCTCCACTTGCGGTTTCACATGCCACCAACTCCACATTCACAGGCAACTTCAGCGCCACTGCCGTTTTCAGATAGCCCTCAATGCAAAGGCTCTAGACGCAAGTATTGGTGTGAGAGCTAATTCAATCAAGGAAACACTGCATGTTGGTGAAGGGCATATTGAAGAAGGATCAGCCGAGTGGTTCTTGTGGGAGAACAACTCCATTTGGCTCACTAACTTCACACACCATCAGGCTTCCAAGCAGCTCTCAAGGAAACTCAGTTTTCACACTCTATGCTTAGTGCCCTTTGAGTGCATTATCTAGGAATGAACCTGGTAGAGCATCCCACGCAAACGAATGCTCCACATGCGGGTTTCACATGCCACCAACTCCACATTCACAGGCAACTTCAGCGCCACAGCCGTTTTCAGATAGCCCTCAATGCAAAGGCTCTAGACACAAATATTGGTGTGAGAGCTAATTCAATCAAGGAAACACTGCATGTTGGTGAAGGGCATATTGAAGAAGGATCAGCCGAGTGGTTCTTGTGGGAGAACAACTCCATTTGGCTCACTAACTTCACACACCATCAGGCTTCCAAGCAGCTCTCAAGGAAACTCAGTTTTCACACTCTATGCTTAGTGCTCTTTGAGTGCATTATCTAGGAAAGAACCTGGTAGAGCATCCCACACAAACGAATGCTCCACATGCGGGTTTCACATGCCACCAACTCCACATTCACAGGCAACTTCAGCGCCACAGCCGTTTTCAGATAGCCCTCAATGCAAAGGCTCTAGACGCAAATATTGGTGTGAGAGCTAATTCAATCAAGGAAACACTGCATGTTGGTGAAGGGCATATTGAAGAAGGATCAGCCGAGTGGTTCTTGTGGGAGAACAACTCCATTTGGCTCACTAACTTCACACACCATCAGGCTTCCAAGCAGCTCTCAAGGAAACTCAGTTTTCACACTCTATGCTTAGTGCCCTTTGAGTGCATTATCTAGGAATGAACCTGGTAGAGCATCCCACACAAACGAATGCTCCACATGCGGGTTTCACATGCCACCAACTCCACATTCACAGGCAACTTCAGCGCCACAGCCGTTTTCAGATAGCCCTCAATGCAAAGGCTCTAGACGCAAATATTGGTGTGAGAGCTAATTCAATCAAGGAAACACTGCATGTTGGTGAAGGGCATATTGAAGAAGGATCAGCCGAGTGGTTCTTGTGGGAGAACAACTCCATTTGGCTCACTAACTTCACACACCATCAGGCTTCCAAGCAGCTCTCAAGGAAACTCAGTTTTCACACTCTATGCTTAGTGCCCTTTGTATGGCTAGAACTGAAATCAATCTGGTAGAGCATCCCACACAAACGAATGCTCCACATGCGGGTTTCACATGCCACCAACTCCACATTCTCACGCAACTTCAGCGCCACAGCCGTTTTCAGATAGCCCTCAATGCAAAGGCTCTAGACGCAAATATTGGTGTGAGAGCTAATTCAATCAAGGAAACACTGCATGTTGGTGAAGGGCATATTGAAGAAGGATCAGCCGAGTGGTTCTTGTGGGAGAACAACTCCATTTGGCTCACTAACTTCACACACCATCAGGCTTCCAAGCAGCTCTCAAGGAAACTCAGTTTTCACACTCTATGCTTAGTGCCCTTTGTATGGCTAGGACTGAAATGAACCTGGTAGAGCATCCCACACAAACGAATGCTCCACATGCGGGTTTCACATGCCACCAACTCCACATTCACAGGCAACTTCAGCGCCACAGCCGTTTTCAGATAGCCCTCAATGCAAAGGCTCTAGACGCAAATATTGGTGTGAGAGCTAATTCAATCAAGGAAACACTGCATGTTGGTGAAGGGCACATTGAAGAAGGATCAGCCGAGTGGTTCTTGTGGGAGAACAACTCCATTTGGCTCACTAACTTCACACACCATCAGGCTTCCAAGCAGCTCTCAAGGAAACTCAGTTTTCACACTCTATGCTTAGTGCCCTTTGTATGGCTAGAACTGAAATGAACCTGGTAGAGCATCCCACACAAACGAATGCTCCACATGCGGGTTTCACATGCCACCAACTCCACATTCTCACGCAACTTCAGCGCCACAGCCGTTTTCAGATAGCCCTCAATGCAAAGGCTCTAGACGCAAATATTGGTGTGAGAGCTAATTCAATCAAGGAAACACTGCATGTTGGTGAAGGGCATATTGAAGAAGGATCAGCCGAGTGGTTCTTGTGGGAGAACAACTCCATTTGGCTCACTAACTTCACACACCATCAGGCTTCCAAGCAGCTCTCAAGGAAACTCAGTTTTCACACTCTATGCTTAGTGCCCTTTGAGTGCCTAGGACTGAAATGAAGCTTGGTGAGCATCCCACATAAACGAATGCTCCACTTGCGGTTTCACATGCCACCAACTCCACATTCACAGGCAACTTCAGCGCCACTGCCGTTTTCAGATAGCCCTCAATGCAAAGGCTCTAGACGCAAGTATTGGTGTGAGAGCTAATTCAATCAAGGAAACACTGCATGTTGGTGAAGGGCATATTGAAGAAGGATCAGCCGAGTGGTTCTTGTGGGAGAACAACTCCATTTGGCTCACTAACTTCACACACCATCAGGCTTCCAAGCAGCTCTCAAGGAAACTCAGTTTTCACACTCTATGCTTAGTGCTCTTTGAGTGCATTATCTAGGAAAGAACCTGGTAGAGCATCCCACACAAACGAATGCTCCACATGCGGGTTTCACATGCCACCAACTCCACATTCTCACGCAACTTCAGCGCCACAGCCGTTTTCAGATAGCCCTCAATGCAAAGGCTCTAGACGCAAATATTGGTGTGAGAGCTAATTCAATCAAGGAAACACTGCATGTTGGTGAAGGGCATATTGAAGAAGGATCAGCCGAGTGGTTCTTGTGGGAGAACAACTCCATTTGGCTCACTAACTTCACACACCATCAGGCTTCCAAGCAGCTCTCAAGGAAACTCAGTTTTCACACTCTATGCTTAGTGCCCTTTGAGTGCATTATCTAGGAATGAACCTGGTAGAGCATCCCACACAAACGAATGCTCCACATGCGGGTTTCACATGCCACCAACTCCACATTCACAGGCAACTTCAACGCCACAGCCGTTTTCAGATAGCCCTCAATGCAAAGGCTCTAGACGCAAATATTGGTGTGAGAGCTAATTCAATCAAGGAAACACTGCATGTTGGTGAAGGGCATATTGAAGAAGGATCAGCCGAGTGGTTCTTGTGGGAGAACAACTCCATTTGGCTCACTAACTTCACACACCATCAGGCTTCCAAGCAGCTCTCAAGGAAACTCAGTTTTCACACTCTATGCTTAGTGCCCTTTGAGTGCATTATCTAGGAATGAACCTGGTAGAGCATCCCACACAAACGAATGCTCCACATGCGGGTTTCACATGCCACCAACTCCACATTCACAGGCAACTTCAGCGCCACAGCCGTTTTCAGATAGCCCTCAATGCAAAGGCTCTAGACGCAAATATTGGTGTGAGAGCTAATTCAATCAAGGAAACACTGCATGTTGGTGAAGGGCATATTGAAGAAGGATCAGCCGAGTGGTTCTTGTGGGAGAACAACTCCATTTGGCTCACTAACTTCACACACCATCAGGCTTCCAAGCAGCTCTCAAGGAAACTCAGTTTTCACACTCTATGCTTAGTGCCCTTTGAGTGCATTATCTAGGAATGAACCTGGTAGAGCATCCCACACAAACGAATGCTCCACATGCGGGTTTCACATGCCACCAACTCCACATTCACAGGCAACTTCAACGCCACAGCCGTTTTCAGATAGCCCTCAATGCAAAGGCTCTAGATGCAAATATTGGTGTGAGAGCTAATTCAATCAAGGAAACACTGCATGTTGGTGAAGGGCATATTGAAGAAGGATCAGCCGAGTGGTTCTTGTGGGAGAACAACTCCATTTGGCTCACTAACTTCACACACCATCAGGCTTCCAAGCAGCTCTCAAGGAAACTCAGTTTTCACACTCTATGCTTAGTGCCCTTTGAGTGCATTATCTAGGAATGAACCTGGTAGAGCATCCCACACAAACGAATGCTCCACATGCGGGTTTCACATGCCACCAACTCCACATTCACAGGCAACTTCAGCGCCACAGCCGTTTTCAGATAGCCCTCAATGCAAAGGCTCTAGACGCAAATATTGGTGTGAGAGCTAATTCAATCAAGGAAACACTGCATGTTGGTGAAGGGCATATTGAAGAAGGATCAGCCGAGTGGTTCTTGTGGGAGAACAACTCCATTTGGCTCACTAACTTCGCACACCATCAGGCTTCCAAGCAGCTCTCAAGGAAACTCAGTTTTCACACTCTATGCTTAGTGCCCTTTGAGTGCCTAGGACTGAAATGAACCTGGTAGAGCATCCCACACAAACGAATGCTCCACATGCGGGTTTCACATGCCACCAACTCCACATTCACAGGCAACTTCAGCGCCACAGCCGTTTTCAGATAGCCCTCAATGCAAAGGCTCTAGACGCAAATATTGGTGTGAGAGCTAATTCAATCAAGGAAACACTGCATGTTGGTGAAGGGCATATTGAAGAAGGATCAGCCGAGTGGTTCTTGTGGGAGAACAACTCCATTTGGCTCACTAACTTCACACACCATCAGGCTTCCAAGCAGCTCTCAAGGAAACTCAGTTTTCACACTCTATGCTTAGTGCTCTTTGAGTGCATTATCTAGGAATGAAATTGGTAGAGCATCCCACACAAACGAATGCTCCACATGCGGGTTTCACATGCCACCAACTCCACATTCACAGGCAACTTCAGCGCCACAGCCGTTTTCAGATAGCCCTCAATTCAAAGGCTCTAGACGCAAATATTGGTGGGAGAGCTAATTCAATCAAGGAAACACTGCATGTTGGTGAAGGGCATATTGAAGAAGGATCAGCCGAGTGGTTCTTGTGGGAGAACAACTCCATTTGGCTCACTAACTTCACACACCATCAGGCTTCCAAGCAGCTCTCAAGGAAACTCAGTTTTCACACTCTATGCTTAGTGCCCTTTGAGTGCATTATCTAGGAATGAACCTGGTAGAGCATCCCACACAAACGAATGCTCCACATGCGGGTTTCACATGCCACCAACTCCACATTCACAGGCAACTTCAGCGCCACAGCCGTTTTCAGATAGCCCTCAATGCAAAGGCTCTAGACGCAAATATTGGTGTGAGAGCTAATTCAATCAAGGAAACACTGCATGTTGGTGAAGGGCATATTGAAGAAGGATCAGCCGAGTGGTTCTTGTGGGAGAACAACTCCATTTGGCTCACTAACTTCGCACACCATCAGGCTTCCAAGCAGCTCTCAAGGAAACTCAGTTTTCACACTCTATGCTTAGTGCCCTTTGAGTGCATTATCTAGGAATGAACCTGGTAGAGCATCCCACACAAACGAATGCTCCACATGCGGGTTTCACATGCCACCAACTCCACATTCACAGGCAACTTCAGCGCCACAGCCGTTTTCAGATAGCCCTCAATGCAAAGGCTCTAGACGCAAATATTGGTGTGAGAGCTAATTCAATCAAGGAAACACTGCATGTTGGTGAAGGGCATATTGAAGAAGGATCAGCCGAGTGGTTCTTGTGGGAGAACAACTCCATTTGGCTCACTAACTTCACACACCATCAGGCTTCCAAGCAGCTCTCAAGGAAACTCAGTTTTCACACTCTATGCTTAGTGCTCTTTGAGTGCATTATCTAGGAATGAACCTGGTAGAGCATCCCACACAAACGAATGCTCCACATGCGGGTTTCACATGCCACCAACTCCACATTCACAGGCAACTTCAGCGCCACAGCCGTTTTCAGATAGCCCTCAATTCAAAGGCTCTAGACGCAAATATTGGTGTGAGAGCTAATTCAATCAAGGAAACACTGCATGTTGGTGAAGGGCATATTGAAGAAGGATCAGCCGAGTGGTTCTTGTGGGAGAACAACTCCATTTGGCTCACTAACTTCACACACCATCAGGCTTCCAAGCAGCTCTCAAGGAAACTCAGTTTTCACACTCTATGCTTAGTGCCCTTTGAGTGCATTATCTAGGAATGAACCTGGTAGAGCATCCCACACAAACGAATGCTCCACATGCGGGTTTCACATGCCACCAACTCCACATTCACAGGCAACTTCAGCGCCACCGCCGTTTTCAGATAGCCCTCAATGCAAAGGCTCTAGACGCAAATATTGGTGTGAGAGCTAATTCAATCAAGGAAACACTGCATGTTGGTGAAGGGCATATTGAAGAAGGATCAGCCGAGTGGTTCTTGTGGGAGAACAACTCCATTTGGCTCACTAACTTCGCACACCATCAGGCTTCCAAGCAGCTCTCAAGGAAACTCAGTTTTCACACTCTATGCTTAGTGCCCTTTGAGTGCCTAGGACTGAAATGAACCTGGTAGAGCATCCCACACAAACGAATGCTCCACATGCGGGTTTCACATGCCACCAACTCCACATTCACAGGCAACTTCAGCGCCACAGCCGTTTTCAGATAGCCCTCAATGCAAAGGCTCTAGACGCAAATATTGGTGTGAGAGCTAATTCAATCAAGGAAACACTGCATGTTGGTGAAGGGCATATTGAAGAAGGATCAGCCGAGTGGTTCTTGTGGGAGAACAACTCCATTTGGCTCACTAACTTCACACACCATCAGGCTTCCAAGCAGCTCTCAAGGAAACTCAGTTTTCACACTCTATGCTTAGTGCTCTTTGAGTGCATTATCTAGGAATGAACCTGGTAGAGCATCCCACACAAACGAATGCTCCACATGCGGGTTTCACATGCCACCAACTCCACATTCACAGGCAACTTCAGCGCCACAGCCGTTTTCAGATAGCCCTCAATTCAAAGGCTCTAGACGCAAATATTGGTGGGAGAGCTAATTCAATCAAGGAAACACTGCATGTTGGTGAAGGGCATATTGAAGAAGGATCAGCCGAGTGGTTCTTGTGGGAGAACAACTCCATTTGGCTCACTAACTTCACACACCATCAGGCTTCCAAGCAGCTCTCAAGGAAACTCAGTTTTCACACTCTATGCTTAGTGCCCTTTGAGTGCATTATCTAGGAATGAACCTGGTAGAGCATCCCACACAAACGAATGCTCCACATGCGGGTTTCACATGCCACCAACTCCACATTCACAGGCAACTTCAGCGCCACAGCCGTTTTCAGATAGCCCTCAATGCAAAGGCTCTAGACGCAAATATTGGTGTGAGAGCTAATTCAATCAAGGAAACACTGCATGTTGGTGAAGGGCATATTGAAGAAGGATCAGCCGAGTGGTTCTTGTGGGAGAACAA
>NW_026700793.1:0-83969 GCF_030435755.1 Ochotona princeps | reverse complement strand
GTATTAGGCACTCAAAGGGCATAAAGCCTAGAGAGTGAAACTTGAGTTTCCTTGAGAGCTGCTTTGAAGCCTGATGGTGTGTGAAGTTAGTGAGGCAAATGGAGTTGTTCTCCCACAAGAACCACTCGGCTGATTCTTCTTCAATATGCGCTTCAACAACATGCAGTGTTTCCTTGATTGAATTAGCTCTCACACCAATATTTGCGTCTAGAGCCTTTGCATTGAGGTTATCTGAAAACGGCTTTGGCGCTGAAGTTTTCTGTGAATGTGGAGTTGGTGGCACGTGAAAGCCGTATGTGGAGCATTGTTTTGTGTGGGATGCTGTACCAGGTTCATTCCCAGGTAATGCCCTCAAATGACATTAAAAATAGAGTGTGAAAAGTGAGTTTCCTTGAGAGTTGCTTGGAAGCTGATGGTGTGTGAAGTTAGTGAGCCAACTGGAGTTGTTCTCCCACAAGAACCACTCCCCTGCTTCTTCTTCAATATGCCCTTCACCAACATGCAGTGTTTCCTTGATTGAATTAGCTCTCAAACCAATATTTGTGTCTACAGGCTTTGCATTGAGGGCTATCTGAAAAGGGCTTTGGCGCTGAAGTTGTCTGTGAATGTGGAGTTGGTGGCATGTGAAAGCCGTATGTGGAGCATTCGTTTTTGTGGGATGCTCTACCAGGTTCATTCCTAGATAATGCACTCAATGGGAATTAAGAATACAGTGTGAAAAGTGAGTTTCCTTGAGAGCTGCTTGGAAGCCTGATGGTGTGTGAAGTTAGTGAGGCAAATGGAGTTGTTTTCCCTCAAGAACCACTTGGCTGCTTCTTCTTCAATATGCCCTTCACCAACATGCAGTGTTTCCTTGATTGAATTAGCTCTCACACCAGTATTTGCGTCTAGAGCCTTTGCATTGAGGGCTATCTGAAAACAGCTTTGGCGCTGAGGTTGTCTGTGAATGTGGAGTTGGTGGCATGTGAAACCCGCATGTGGACATTGGTTTGTGTGGGATGCTCACCAAGCTTCTTTTCAGTCCAAGGCACTCAAAAGGCATGAAGCATAGAGTGTCAAAAGTGAGTTTCCATGAGAGCTGCTTGGAAGCCTGATGGTGTGTGAAGTTAGTGAGCCAAATGGAGTTGTTCTCCCACAAGAACCACTCCCCTGCTTCTTCTTCAATATGCCCTTCACCAACATGCAGTGTTTCCTTGATTGAATTAGCTCTCACACCAATATTTGCGTCTAGAGCCTTTGCATTGAGGGCTATGTGAAAACGGCTTTGGCGCTGAAGTTGTCTGTGAATGTGGAGTTAGTGGCACGTGAAAGCCGTATGTGGAGCATTGTTTTGTGTGGGATGCTGTACCAGGTTCATTCCCAGGTAATGCACTCAAAGGACATTAAAAATAGAGTGTGAAAAGTGAGTTTCCTTGAGAGTTGCTTTGAAGCGTGATGGTGTGTGAAGTTAGTGATCCAAATGGAGTTGTTCTCCCACAAGAACCACTCGGCTGATTCTTCTTCAATTTGCCATTCACCAACATGCAGTGTTTCCTTGATAGAATTAGCTCTTACACCAATATTTGCGTCTAGAGCCTTTGCATTGAGGGCTATCTGAAAACAGCTTTGGCGCTGAAGTTGTCTGTGAATGTGTAGTTGGTGGCATGTGAAACCCGCATGTGGAGCATTGGTTTGTGTGGGATGCTCACCAAGTTTCTTTTTAGTCTTAGGCACTCAACGGGCATTAAGCATAGGGTGTGAAAAGTGAGTTTCCTTGAGAGCTGCTTGGAAGCCTGATGGTGTGTGAAGTTAGTGAGGCAAATGGAGTTGTTTTCCCACAAGAACCACTCGCCTGCTTCTTCTTCAATATGCCCTTCACCAACATGCAGTGTTTCCTTGATTGAATTAGCTCTCAAACCAATATTTGTGTCTACAGGCTTTGCATTGAGGGCTATCTGAAAAGGCCTTTGGCGCTGAAGTTGTCTGTGAATGTGGAGTTGGTGGCATGTGAAAGCCGTATGTGGAGCATTGGTTTGTGTGGGATGCTCTACCAGGTTCATTCCTAGATAATGCAATCAATGGGAATTAAGAATACAGTGTGAAAAGTGAGTTTCCTTGAGAGCTGCTTGGAAGCCTGATGGTGTGTGAAGTTAGTGAGGCAAATGGAGTTGTTTTCCCTCAAGAACCACTTGGCTGCTTCTTCTTCAATATGCCCTTCACCAACATGCAGTGTTTCCTTGATTGAATTAGCTCTCACACCAATATTTGCGTCTAGAGCCTTTGCATTGAGGGCTATCGGAAAACGGCTTTGGCGCTGAAGTTGTCTGTGAATGTGGAGTTGGTGGCATGTGAAACCCGCATGTGGAGCATTGCTTTGTGTGGGATGCTCTTCCAGGTTCATTCCTAAATAATGCACTCAGCGGGCATTAAGAATAGAGTGTGAAAAGTGAGTTTCGTTGAGAGATGCTTGGAAGCCTGATGGTGTGTGAAGTTAGTGAGCCAAATGGAGTTGTTCTCCCACAAGAACCACTCGGCTGATCCTTCTTCAATATGCCCTTCACCAACATGCAGTGTTTCCTTGATTGAATTAGCTCTTACACCAATATTTGCGTCTAGAGCCTTTGCATTGAGGGCTATGTGAAAACGGCTTTGGCGCTGAAGTTGTCTGTGAATGTGGAGTTGGTGGCATGTGAAACCCGCATGTGGAGCATTCGTTTGTGTTTGGTGCTCACCAAGCTTCTTTTAAATCCAAGGCACTCAAAGGGCATTAAGCATAGAGTGTGAAAAGTGAGTTTACTTGATAGCTGTTTGGAAGCCTGATGGTGTGTGAAGTTAGTGAGCCAAATGGAGTTGTTCTCCCACTAGAACCACTCGTCTGCTTCTTCTTCTTCAGCATACCCTTCACCAACATGCAGTGTTTCCTTGATTGAATCAGCTCTCACACCAATATTTGCGTCTAGAGACTTTGCATTGAGTGCTATCTGAAAACGGCTTTGTCACTGAAGTTGTTTGTGAATGTGGAGTTGGTGGCATGTGAAACCCGCATGTGGAGCATTGGTTTGTGTGCGATGCTCACCAAGCTTCTTTTCAATCCAAGGCACTCAAAGGGCATTAAGCATAGAGTGTGAAAAGTGAGTTTCCATGAGAGCTGCTTGGAAGCCTGATGGTGTGTGAAGTTAGTGAGCCAATTGGTGTTGTTCTCCCACAAGAACCACTCGGCTGCTTCTTCTTCAATATGCCCTTCACCAACATGCAGTGTTTCCTTGATAGAATTTGCTCTCATACCAATATTAGAGTCTAGATCCTTTGCTTTGTGGACAATCTGCAAACGGCTTTGGCGCTGAAGTTGTCTGTGAATGTGGAGTTGGTGGCATGTGAAACCCGCATGTGGAGCATTGGTTTGTGTGCGATGCTCTACCAGGTTCATTCGTAGATAATGCACTCAAAGGGCATTAAGCATAGAGTGTGAAAAGTGAGTTTCCTTGAGAACTGCGTGGAAGCCTGATGGTGTGTGAAGTTAGTGAGCAAATGGAGTTGTTCTCCCACAAGAACCGCTCGGCTGCTTCTTCTTCAATATGCCCTTCACCAACATGCAGTGTTTCCTTGACCGAATTAGCTCTCACACCAATATTTGCGTCTAGAGCCTTTGCATAGAGAGTTTTCTGGAAATGGCTTTGGCTCTGAAGTTGTCTGTGAATGTGGAGTTGGTGGCATGTGAAAACCGCGTGTGGAGCATTCGTTTTTGTGGGATGCTCTACCAGTTTCATTCCTACATAATGCACTCAAAGGGCATTAAGCATAGAGTGTGAAAAGTGAGTTTCGTTGAGAGCTGCTTGGAAGCCTGATGGTGTGTGAAGTTAGTGAGCCAAATGGAGTTGTTCTCCCACAAGAACCGCTCGGCTGATTCTTCTTCAATATGCGCTTCACCAACATGCAGTGTTTCCTTGATTGAATGAGCTCTCACACCAATATTTGCGTCTAGAGCCTTTGTATTGAGGGCTATCTAAAAACGGCTTTGGCGCTGAAGTTGTCTGTGAATGTGGAGTTGGTGGCATGTGAAACCCACATGTGGAGCATTGGTTTTTGTGGGATGCTCACCAAGCTTCATTTCAGTCCTAGACACTCAAAGTACATTAAGCCTAGAGTGTGAGAACTGAGTTTCCTTGAGAACTGCTTGGAAGCCTGATGGTGTGTGAAGTTAGTGAGCCAAATGGAGTTGTTCTCCCACAAGAATCACTCGGCTGATTCTTCTTCAATATGCGCTTCACCAACATGCAGTGTTTCCTTGATTGAATTAGCTCTCACACTAATATTTTTGTCTAGAGCCTTTGTATTGAGGGCTATCTGAAAACGGCTTTGGCACTGAATTTGTCTGTGAATGTGGAGTTGGTGGCATGTGAAACCCGCATGTGGAGCACTGGTTTTTATGGGATGCTGTACCAGGTTCAATCCTAGAAAATGCACTCAAAGGGCATTAAGCCTAGAGTGTAAAAACTGAGTTTCCTTGAGAGCTGCTTGGAAGCTTGATGGTGTGTGAAGTTAGTGAGCCAAATGGAGTTGTTCTCCCACAAGAACAACTCGGCTGATTCTTCTTCAATATGCGCTTCACCAACATGCAGTGTTTCCTTGATTGAATTAGCTCTCACACCAATATTTGCGCCTAGAGCCCTTGTATTGAGGGCTATCTAAAAACGGCTTTGGCGCTGAATTTGTCTGTGAATGTGGAGTTGGTGGCATGTGAAACCCGCATGTGGAGCATTGGTTTGTGTGGGAAGCTCACCAAGCTTCATCTCAGTCCTAGGCACTCAAAGGGCATTAAGCCTAGAGTGTGAAAACTGAGTTTCCTTGAGAGCTGCTTGGAAGCCTGATGGTGTGTGAAGTTAGTGAGCCAAATGGAGTTGTTCTCCCACAAGAATCACTCGGCTGATTCTTCTTCAATATGCGCTTCACCAACATGCAGTGTTTCCTTGATTGAATTAGCTCTCACACCAATATTTGTACCTAGAGCCCTTGTATTGTGGGCTATATAAAAACGGCTTTGGCGCTGAAGTTGTCTGTGAATGTGGAGTTGGTGGCATGTGAAATCCGCATGTGGAGCATTGGTTTGTGTGGGATGCTGTACCAGGTTCATTCCTAGATAATGCACTCAAAGAGCATTAAGCAGAGAGTGTGAAAACTGAGTTTCCTTGAGAGCTGCTTGGAAGCCTGATGGTGTGTGAAGTTAGTGAGCCAAATGGAGTTGTTCTCCCACAAGAATCACTCGGCTGATTCTTCCTCAATACGCGCTTCACCAACATGCCGTGTTTCCTTGATTGAATTAGCTCTCACACCAATATTTGCGTATAGTCTTTGTATTGAGGGCTATCTGAAAACGGCTTTGGCGCTGAAGTTGTCTGTGAATGTGGAGTTGGTGGCATGTGAAACCCGCATGTGAACATTGGTTTGTGTGGGATGCTCTACCAGGTTCATTCCTAGATAATACACTCAAAATGCATTAAGCCTAGAGTGTGAAAAGTGAGTTTCCTGAGAGCTGCTTGGAAGCCTGATGGTGTGTGAAGTTAGTGAGCCAAATGGAGTTATTCTCCCACAAGAATCACTCGGCTGATTCTTCTTCAATATGCCCTTCACCAACATGCAGTGTTTCCTTGTTTGAATTAGCTCTCACACCAATATTTGCGCATAGAGCCTTTGTATTGAGGGCTATCTGAAAACGGCTTTGGCTATGAAGTTGTCTGTGAATGTAGAGTTGGTGGCATGTGAAACCCGCATGTGGAGCATTGGTTTGTGTGGGATGCTGTACCAGGTTCATTCCTAGATAATACACTCAAAGGGCATTAAGCCTAGAGTGTGAGAACTGAGTTTCCTTGAGAGCTGCTTGGAAGCCTGATGGTGTGTGAAGTTAGTGAGCCAAATGGAGTTGTTCTCCCACAAGAATCACTCGGCTGATTCTTCTTCAATATGCGCTTCACCAACATGCAGTGTTTCCTTGATTGAATTAGCTCTGACACCAATATTTGCGCCTAGAGCCCTTGTATTGTGGGCTATCTCAAAACGGCTTTGGCGCTGAAGTTGTCTGTGAATGTGGAGTTGGTGGCATGTGAAACCCGCATGTGGAGCATTCGTTTGTGTGGGATGCTGTACCAGGTTCATTCCTAGATAATGCGCTCAAAGAGCATTAAGCAGAGAGTGTGAAAACTGAGTTTCCTTGAGAGCTGCTTGGAAGCCTGATGGTGTGTGAAGTTAGTGAGCCAAATGGAGTTGTTCTCCCACAAGAACCACTCGGCTGATTCTTCTTCAATATGCGCTTCACCAACATGCAGTGTTTCCTTGATTGAATTAGCTCTCACAGGATAATTTGCGCCTAGATCCTTTGCATTGAGGGCTATCTGAAAACGGCTTTGGCGCTGAAGTTGTCTGTGAATGTAGAGTTGGTGGCATGTGAAACCCGAATGTGGAGCATTGGTTTGTGTGGGAAGCTCACCAAGCTTCATTTCAGTCCTAGGGTCTCACATGGCATTAAGCCTCGAGTGTGAAAACTGAGTTTCCTTGAGAGCTGCTTGGAAGCCTGATGGTGTGTGAAGTTAGTGAGCCAAATGGAGTTGTTCTCCCACAAGAACCACTCGGCTGATTCTTCTTCAATATGTGCTTCACCAACATGCAGTGTTTCCTTGATTGAATGAGCTCTCACACCAATATTTGCGCCTAGAGCCCTTGTATTGAGGGCTATCTGAAAACGGCTTTGGCAGGAAGTGGTCTGCGAATGTGGAGTTGGTGTCATGTGAAACCCGCATGTGGAGCATTGGTTTGTGTGGGAAGCTCACCAAGCTTCATTTCAGTCCTAGGCACTCAAAGGGCATTAAGCCTAGAGTGTGAAAACTGAGTTTCCTTGAAAGCTGCTTGGAAGCCTGATGGTGTGTGAAGTTAGTGAGCCAAATGGAGTTGTTCTCCCACAAGAATCACTCGGCTGATTCTTCTTCAATATGCGCTTCACCAACATGCAGTGTTTCCTTGATTGAATTAGCTCTCACACCAAAATTTGCGCATAGAGCCTTTGTATTGAGGGCTATCTGAAAACGGCTTTGGCGCTGAAGTTGTCTGTGAATGTGGAGTTGGTGGCATGTGAAACCCGCATGTGGAGCATTGGTTTGTGTGGGATGCTCTGCCAGGTTCATTCCTAGATAATGCACTCAAAGAGCATTAAGCAGAGAGTGTGAAAACTGAGTTTCCTTGAGAGCTGCTTGGAAGCCTGATGGTGTGTGAAGTTAGTGAGCCAAATGGAGTTGTTCTCCCACATGAATCACTCGGCTGATTCTTCTTCAATATGCCCTTCACCAACATGCAGTGTTTCCTTGATTGAATTAGCTCTCACACCAATATTTGCGCCTAGAGTCTTTGTATTGAGGGCTATCTGAAAGAGGCTTTGGCGCTGAAGTTGTCTGTGAATGTGGAGTTGGTGGCATGTGAAACCCGCATGTGAACATTGGTTTGTGTGGGATGCTCTACCAGGTTCATTTATAGATAATACACTCAAAAAGCATTAAGCCTAGAGTGTGAAAACTGAGTTTCCTTGAGAGCTGCTTGGAAGCCTGATGGTGTGTGAAGTTAGTGAGCCAAATGGAGTTGTTCTCCCACAAGAACCACTCGGCTGATTCTTCTTCAATATGCGCTTCACCAACATGCAGTGATTCCTTGATTGTATTAGCTCTCTCACCAAAATTTGCGCCTAGAGGCTTTGTATTGAGGGCTATCTGAAAGAGGCTTTGGCGCTGAAGTTGTCTCTGAATGTGGAGTTGGTGGCATGTGAAACCCACATGTGGAGCATTGGTTTGTGTGGGAAGCTCACCAAGCTTCATTTCAGTCCTAGGCACTCAAAGGACATTAAGCCTAGAGTGTGAGAGCTGAGTTTCCTTGAGAGCTGCTTGGAAGCCTGATGGTGTGTGAAGTTAGTGAGCCAAATGGAGTTGTTCTCCCACAAGAATCACTCGGCTGATTCTTCTTCAATATGCGCTTCACCAACATGCAGAGTTTCCTTGATTGTATTTGCTCTCACACCAATATTTGCTCCTAGAGCCTTTGCATTGAGGGCTATCTGAAAACGGCTTTGGTGCTGAATTTGTCTGTGAATGTGGAGTTGGTGGCATGTGAAACCCGCATGTGGAGCATTGGTTTGTGTGGGATGCTCTACCAGGTTCATTCCTAGATAATACACTCAAAATGCATTAAGCATAGAGTGTGAAAACTGAGTTTCCTTGAGAGCTTTTAGGAAGCCTGATGGTGTGTGAAGTTAGTGAGGCAAATGGAGTTGTTCTCCCACAAGAACCACTCGGCTGATTCTTCTTCAATCTGCGCTTCACCAACATGCAGTGTTTCCTTGATTGAATTAGCTCTCACACCAAAATTTGCGCATAGAGCCTTTGTATTGAGGGCTATCAGAAAACGGCTTTGGCGCTGAAGTTGTCTGTGAATGTGGAGTTGGTGGCATGTGAAACCCGCATGTGGAGCATTTGTTTGTGTGGGATGCTCTGCCAGGTTTATTCCTAGATAATGCACTCAAAGGGCATTAAGCCTAGAGTGTGAAAACTGAGTTTCCTTGATAGCTGCTTGGAAGCCTGATGGTGTGTGAAGTTAGTGAGCCAAATGGAGTTGTTCTCCCACAAGAATCACTTGGCTGATTCTTCTTCAAAATGCGCTTCACCAACATGCAGTGTTTCCTTGATTGAATTAGCTCTCACACCAATATATGCGCCTAGAGCCCTTGTATTGTGGGCTATCTGAAAACAGCTTTGGCTAGGAAGTTTTCTGTGAATGTGGAGTTGGTGGCATGTGAAACCCACATGTGGAGCATTGGTTTGTGTGGGATGCTCACCAAGCTTCATTTGCATATTAGGCACTCAAAGGGCATTAAGCCTAGAGTGTGAAAACTGAGTTTCCTTGAGAGCTGCTTGGAAGCCTGATGGTGTGTGAAGTTAGTGAGGCAAATGGAGTTGTTCTCCCACAAGAAATACTCGGCTGATTCTTCTTCAATATGCGCTTCACCAACATGCAGAGTTTCCTTGATTGTATTTGCTCTCACACCAATATTTGCTCCTAAAGCCTTTGCATTGAGGGCTATCTGAAAACGGCTTTGGTGCTGAATTTGTCTGTGAATGTGGAGTTGGTGGCATGTGAAACCAGCATGTTGAGCATTGGTCTGTGTGGGATGCTGTACCAGGTTCAATCCTAGAAAATGCACTCAAAGGGCATTAAGCCTAGATTGTAAAAACTGAGTTTCCTTGAGAGCTGCTTGGAAGCCTGATGGTGTGTGAAGTTAGTGAGCCAAATGGAGTTGTTCTCCCACAAGAACAACTCGGCTGATTCTTCCTCAATATGCGCTTCACCAACATGCAGTGTTTCCTTGATTGAATTAGCTCTCACACCAATATTTGCGCCTAGAGCCCTTGTATTGAGGGCTATCTAAAAAAGGCTTTGGCACTGAAGTTTTCTGTGAATGTGGAGTTGGTGGCATGTGAAACCCGCATGTGGAGCATTGGTTTGTGTGGGAAGCTCACCAAGCTTCATTTCAGTCCTAGGCACTCAAAGGGCATTAAGCATAGAGTGTGAAAACTGAGTTTCCTTGAGAGCTGCTTGGAAGCCTGATGGTGTGTGAAGTTAGTGAGCCAAATGGAGTTGTTCTCCCACAAGAACCACTCGGCTGATTCTTCCTCAATATGCGCTTCACCAACATGCAGTGTTTCCTTGATTGAATTAGCTCTCACACCAATATTTGCGTATAGAGTCTTTGTATTGAGGGCTATCTGAAAACGGCTTTGGCTATGAATTTGTCTGTGAATGTGGAGTTGGTGGCATGTGAAACCTGCATGTGAACATTGGTTTGTGTGGGATGCTCTACCAGGTTCATTCCTAGATAATGCACTAAAAGGGCATTAAGCCTAGAGTGTGAAAACTGAGTTTCCTTGAGAGCTCCTTGGAAGCCTGATGGTGTGTGAAGTTAGTGAGCCAAATGGAGTTATTCTCCCACAAGAATCACTCGGCTGATTCTTCTTCAATATGCCCTTCACCAACATGCAGTGTTTCCTTGATGAATTAGCTCTCACACCATTGAATTAGCTCTCACACCAATATTTGCGCATAGAGCCTTTGTATTGAGGGCTATCTGAAAACGGCTTTGGCAGGAAGTGGTCTTTGAATGTGGAGTTGGTGGCATGTGAAACCCGCATGTGGAGCATTGGTTTGTGTGGGAAGCTCACCAAGCTTCATTTCAGTTCTAGGCACTCAAATGGCATGAAGCCTAGAGTGTGAAAACTGAGTTTCCTTGAAAGCTGCTTGGAAGCCTGATGGTGTGTGAAGTTAGTGAGGCAAATGGAGTTGTTCTCCCACAAGAAATACTCTGCTGATTCTTCTTCAATATGCGCTTCACCAACATGCAGAGTTTCCTTGATTGTATTTGCTCTCACACCAATATTTGCTCCTAGAGCCTTTGCATTGAGGGCTATCAGAAAACGGCTTTGGTGCTGAATTTGTCTGTGAATGTGGAGTTGGTGGCATGTGAAACCCGCATGTGGAGCATTCGTTTGTGTGGGATGCTCTACCAGGTTCATTCCTAGATAATGCACTCAAAATGCATTAAGCAGAGAGTGTGAAAACTGAGTTTCCTTCAGATCTGCTTGGAAGCCTGATGGTGTGTGAAGTTAGTGAGCCAAATGGAGTTGTTCTCCCACAAGAATCACTCGGCTGATTCTTCTTCAATATGCGCTTCACCAACATGCAGTGTTTCCTTGATTGAATTAGCTCTCACACTAATATTTTTGTCTAGAGCCTTTGTATTGAGGGCTATCTGAAAACGGCTTTGGCGCTGAAGTTGTCTGTGAATGTGGAGTTGGTGGCATGTGAAACCCGCATGTGGAGCACTGGTTTTTATGGGATGCTCTACCAGGTTCAATCCTAGAAAATGCACTCAAAGGGCATTAAGCCTAGATTGTAAAAACTGAGTTTCCTTGAGAGCTGCTTGGAAGCCTGATGGTGTGTGAAGTTAGTGAGCCAAATGGAGTTGTTCTCCCACAAGAACAACTCGGCTGATTCTTCCTCAATATGCGCTTCACCAACATGCAGTGTTTCCTTGATTGAATTAGCTCTCACACCAATATTTGCGCCTAGAGCCCTTGTATTGAGGGCTATCTAAAAAAGGCTTTGGCACTGAAGTTTTCTGTGAATGTGGAGTTGGTGGCATGTGAAACCCGCATGTGGAGCATTGGTTTGTGTGGGAAGCTCACCAAGCTTCATTTCAGTCCTAGGCACTCAAAGGGCATTAAGCCTAGAGTGTGAAAACTGAGTTTCCTTGAAAGCTGCATGGAAGCCTGATGGTGTGTGAAGTTAGTGAGCCAAATGGAGTTGTTCTCCCACAAGAACCACTCGGCTGATTCTTCTTCAAAATGCACTTCACCAACATGCAGTGTTTCCTTGAATGAATTAGCTCTCACACAAATATTTGCGCCTAGAGCCTTTGCATTGAGGGCTATCTGAAAATGGCTTTGGCGCTGAAGTTGTCTGTGAATGTGGAGTTGGTGGCATGTGAAACCCGCATGTGGAGCATTGGTTTGTGTGGGATGCTCACCAAGCTTCATTTCAGTATTAGGCAAAGAAAGGGCATTAAGCCTAGAGTGTGAAAACTGAGTTTCCTTGAAAGCTGCTTGGAAGCCTGATGGTGTGTGAAGTTAGTGAGCCAAATGGAGTTGTTCTCCCACAAGAACAACTCGGCTGATTCTTCTTCAATATGCGCTTCACCAACATGCAGTGTTTCCTTGATTGTATTTGCTCTCACACCAATATTTGCTCCTAGAGCCTTTGCATTGAGGGCTATCTGAAAACGGCTTTGGCGCTGAAGTTGTCTGTGAATGTGGAGTTGGTGGCATGTGAAACCCGCATGTGGAGCATTGGTTTGTGTGGGAAGCTCACCAAGCTTCATTTCAGTCCTAGGCTCTCAAATGGCAGTAAGCATAGAGTGTGAAAACTGAGTTTCCTTGAGAGCTGCTTGGAAGCCTGATGGTGTGTGAAATTAGTGAGCCAAATGGAGTTGTTCTCCCACAAGAACCACTCGGCTGATTCTTCTTCAATATGCGCGTCACCAACATGCAGTGTTTCCTTGATTGAATTAGTTCTCACACCAATATTGGCGCAAAGAGCCTTTGTATTGAGGGCTATCTGAAAATGCCTTTGGCTATAAAGTTGTCTGTGAATGTGGAGTTGTAGGCATGTGAAACCCGCATGTGGAGCATTGGTTTGTGTGGGATGCTCTACCAGGTTCATTCCTAGATAATACACTCAAAATGCATTAAGCATAGAGTGTGAAAACTGAGTTTCCTTGAGAGCTTTTTGGAAGCCTGATGGTGTGTGAAGTTAGTGAGGCAAATGGAGTTGTTCTCCCACAAGAACCACTCGGCTGATTCTTCTTCAATCTGCGCTTCACCAACATGCAGTGTTTCCTTGATTGAATTAGCTCTCACACCAAAATTTGCGCATAGAGCCTTTGTATTGAGGGCTATCAGAAAACGGCTTTGGCGCTGAAGTTGTCTGTGAATGTGGAGTTGGTGGCATGTGAAACCCGCATGTGGAGCATTTGTTTGTGTGGGATGCTCTGCCAGGTTTATTCCTAGATAATGCACTCAAAGGGCATTAAGCCTAGAGTGTGAAAACTGAGTTTCCTTGATAGCTGCTTGGAAGCCTGATGGTGTGTGAAGTTAGTGAGCCAAATGGAGTTGTTCTCCCACAAGAATCACTCGGCTGATTCTTCTTCAAAATGCGCTTCACCAACATGCAGTGTTTCCTTGATTGAATTAGCTCTCACACCAATATATGCGCCTAGAGCCCTTGTATTGTGGGCTATCTGAAAACAGCTTTGGCTAGGAAGTTTTCTGTGAATGTGGAGTTGGTGGCATGTGAAACCCACATGTGGAGCATTGGTTTGTGTGGGATGCTCACCAAGCCTCATTTGCATATTAGGCACTCAAAGGGCATTAAGCCTAGAGTGTGAAAACTGAGTTTCCTTGAGAGCTGCTTGGAAGCCTGATGATGTGTGAAGTTAGTGAGGCAAATGGAGTTGTTCTCCCACAAGAAATACTCGGCCGATTCTTCTTCAATATGCGCTTCACCAACATGCAGAGTTTCCTTGATTGTATTTGCTCTCACACCAATATTTGCTCCTAAAGCCTTTGCATTGAGGGCTATCTGAAAACGGCTTTGGTGCTGAATTTGTCTGTGAATGTGGAGTTGGTGGCATGTGAAACCAGCATGTGGAGCATTGGTTGGTGTGGGATGCTCTACCAGGTTCAATCCTAGAAAATGCACTCAAAGGGCATTAAGCCTAGATTGTAAAAACTGAGTTTCCTTGAGAGCTGCTTGGAAGCCTGATGGTGTGTGAAGTTAGTGAGCCAAATGGAGTTGTTCTCCCACAAGAACAACTCGGCTGATTCTTCCTCAATATGCGCTTCACCAACATGCAGTGTTTCCTTGATTGAATTAGCTCTCACACCAATATTTGCGCCTAGAGCCCTTGTATTGAGGGCTATCTAAAAAAGGCTTTGGCACTGAAGTTTTCTGTGAATGTGGAGTTGGTGGCATGTGAAACCCGCATGTGGAGCATTGGTTTGTGTGGGAAGCTCACCAAGCTTCATTTCAGTCCTAGGCACTCAAAGGGCATTAAGCATAGAGTGTGAAAACTGAGTTTCCTTGAGAGCTGCTTGGAAGCCTGATGGTGTGTGAAGTTAGTGAGCCAAATGGAGTTGTTCTCCCACAAGAACCACTCGGCTGATTCTTCCTCAATATGCGCTTCACCAACATGCAGTGTTTCCTTGATTGAATTAGCTCTCACACCAATATTTGCGTATAGAGTCTTTGTATTGAGGGCTATCTGAAAACGGCTTTGGCTATGAATTTGTCTGTGAATGTGGAGTTGGTGGCATGTGAAACCCGCATGTGAACATTGGTTTGTGTGGGATGCTCTACCAGGTTCATTCCTAGATAATGCACTAAAAGGGCATTAAGCCTAGAGTGTGAAAACTGAGTTTCCTTGAGAGCTCCTTGGAAGCCTGATGGTGTGTGAAGTTAGTGAGCCAAATGGAGTTATTCTCCCACAAGAATCACTCGGCTGATTCTTCTTCAATATGCCCTTCACCAACATGCAGTGTTTCCTTGATGAATTAGCTCTCACACCATTGAATTAGCTCTCACACCAATATTTGCGCATAGAGCCTTTGTATTGAGGGCTATCTGAAAACGGCTTTGGCAGGAAGTGGTCTTTGAATGTGGAGTTGGTGGCATGTGAAACCCGCATGTGGAGCATTGGTTTGTGTGGGAAGCTCACCAAGCTTCATTTCAGTTCTAGGCACTCAAATGGCATGAAGCCCAGAGTGTGAAAACTGAGTTTCCTTGAGAGCTGCTTGGAAGCCTGATGGTGTGTGAAGTTAGTGAGCCAAATGGAGTTGTTCTCCCACAAGAAAACTCGGCCGATTCTTCTTCAATATGCGCTTCACCAACATGCAGAGTTTCCTTGATTGTATTTGCTCTCACACCAATATTTGCTCCTAAAGCCTTTGCATTGAGGGCTATCTGAAAACGGCTTTGGTGCTGAATTTGTCTGTGAATGTGGAGTTGGTGGCATGTGAAACCAGCATGTGGAGCATTGGTTTGTGTGGGATGCTCTACCAGGTTCAATCCTAGAAAATGCACTCAAAAGGCATTAAGCCTAGATTGTAAAAACTGAGTTTCCTTGAGAGCTGCTTGGAAGCCTGATGGTGTGTGAAGTTAGTGAGCCAAATGGAGTTGTTCTCCCAAAAGAACAACTCGGCTGATTCTTCCTCAATATGCGCTTCACCAACATGCAGTGTTTCCTTGATTGAATTAGCTCTCACACCAATATTTGCGCCTAGAGCCCTTGTATTGAGGGCTATCTAAAAAAGGCTTTGGCACTGAAGTTTTCTGTGAATGTGGAGTTGGTGGCATGTGAAACCCGCATGTGGAGCATTGGTTTGTGTGGGAAGCTCACCAAGCTTCATTTCAGTCCTAGGCACTCAAAGGGCATTAAGCCTAGAGTGTGAAAACTGAGTTTCCTTGATAGCTGCTTGGAAGCCTGATGGTGTGTGAAGTTAGTGAGCCAAATGGAGTTGTTCTCCCACAAGAACCACTCGGCTGATTCTTCCTCAATATGCGCTTCACCAACATGCAGTGTTTCCTTGATTGAATTAGCTCTCACACCAATATTTGCGTATAGAGTCTTTGTATTGAGGGCTATCTGAAAACGGCTTTGGCTATGAATTTGTCTGTGAATGTGGAGTTGGTGGCATGTGAAACCCGCATGTGAACATTGGTTTGTGTGGGATGCTCTACCAGGTTCATTCCTAGATAATGCACTAAAAGGGCATTAAGCCTAGAGTGTGAAAACTGAGTTTCCTTGAGAGCTCCTTGGAAGCCTGATGGTGTGTGAAGTTAGTGAGCCAAATGGAGTTATTCTCCCACAAGAATCACTCGGCTGATTCTTCTTCAATATGCCCTTCACCAACATGCAGTGTTTCCTTGATGAATTAGCTCTCACACCATTGAATTAGCTCTCACACCAATATTTGCGCATAGAGCCTTTGTATTGAGGGCTATCTGAAAACGGCTTTGGCAGGAAGTGGTCTTTGAATGTGGAGTTGGTGGCATGTGAAACCCGCATGTGGAGCATTGGTTTGTGTGGGAAGCTCACCAAGCTTCATTTCAGTTCTAGGCACTCAAATGGCATGAAGCCTAGAGTGTGAAAACTGAGTTTCCTTGAAAGCTGCTTGGAAGCCTGATGGTGTGTGAAGTTAGTGAGGCAAATAGAGTTGTTCTCCCACAAGAAATACTCTGCTGATTCTTCTTCAATATGCGCTTCCCCAACATGCAGAGTTTCCTTGATTGTATTTGCTCTCACACCAATATTTGCTCCTAGAGCCTTTGCGCTGAGGGCTATCAGAAAACGGCTTTGGTGCTGAATTTGTCTGTGAATGTGGAGTTGGTGGCATGTGAAACCCGCATGTGGAGCATTCGTTTGTGTGGGATGCTCTACCAGGTTCATTCCTAGATAATGCACTCAAAATGCATTAAGCAGAGAGTGTGAAAACTGAGTTTCCTTGAGATCTGCTTGGAAGCCTGATGGTGTGTGAAGTTAGTGAGCCAAATGGAGTTGTTCTCCCACAAGAATCACTCGGCTGATTCTTCTTCAATATGCGCTTCACCAACATGCAGTGTTTCCTTGATTGAATTAGCTCTCACACTAATATTTTTGTCTAGAGCCTTTGTATTGAGGGCTATCTGAAAACGGCCTTGGCGCTGAAGTTGTCTGTGAATGTGGAGTTGGTGGCATGTGAAACCCGCATGTGGAGCACTGGTTTTTATGGGATGCTCTACCAGGTTCAATCCTAGAAAATGCACTCAAAGGGCATTAAGCCTAGATTGTAAAAACTGAGTTTCCTTGAGAGCTGCTTGGAAGCCTGATGGTGTGTGAAGTTAGTGAGCCAAATGGAGTTGTTCTCCCACAAGAACAACTCGGCTGATTCTTCCTCAATATGCGCTTCACCAACATGCAGTGTTTCCTTGATTGAATTAGCTCTCACACCAATATTTGCGCCTAGAGCCCTTGTATTGAGGGCTATCTAAAAAAGGCTTTGGCACTGAAGTTTTCTGTGAATGTGGAGTTGGTGGCATGTGAAACCCGCATGTGGAGCATTGGTTTGTGTGGGAAGCTCACCAAGCTTCATTTCAGTCCTAGGCACTCAAAGGGCATTAAGCCTAGAGTGTGAAAACTGAGTTTCCTTGAAAGCTGCATGGAAGCCTGATGGTGTGTGAAGTTAGTGAGCCAAATGGAGTTGTTCTCCCACAAGAACCACTCGGCTGATTCTTCTTCAAAATGCACTTCACCAACATGCAGTGTTTCCTTGAATGAATTAGCTCTCACACAAATATTTGCGCCTAGAGCCTTTGCATTGAGGGCTATCTGAAAATGGCTTTGGCGCTGAAGTTGTCTGTGAATGTGGAGTTGGTGGCATGTGAAACCCGCATGTGGAGCATTGGTTTGTGTGGGATGCTCACCAAGCTTCATTTCAGTATTAGGCAAAGAAAAGGCATTAAGCCTAGAGTGTGAAAACTGAGTTTCCTTGAAAGCTGCTTGGAAGCCTGATGGTGTGTGAAGTTAGTGAGCCAAATGGAGTTGTTCTCCCACAAGAACAACTCGGCTGATTCTTCTTCAATATGCGCTTCACCAACATGCAGTGTTTCCTTGATTGTATTTGCTCTCACACCAATATTTGCTCCTAGAGCCTTTGCATTGAGGGCTATCTGAAAACGGCTTTGGCGCTGAAGTTGTCTGTGAATGTGGAGTTGGTGGCATGTGAAACCCGCATGTGGAGCATTGGTTTGTGTGGGAAGCTCACCAAGCTTCATTTCAGTCCTAGGCTCTCAAATGGCAGTAAGCATAGAGTGTGAAAACTGAGTTTCCTTGAGAGCTGCTTGGAAGCCTGATGGTGTGTGAAATTAGTGAGCCAAATGGAGTTGTTCTCCCACAAGAACCACTCGGCTGATTCTTCTTCAATATGCGCGTCACCAACATGCAGTGTTTCCTTGATTGAATTAGTTCTCACACCAATATTGGCGCAAAGAGCCTTTGTATTGAGGGCTATCTGAAAATGCCTTTGGCTATAAAGTTGTCTGTGAATGTGGAGTTGTAGGCATGTGAAACCCGCATGTGGAGCATTGGTTTGTGTGGGATGCTCTACCAGGTTCATTCCTAGATAATGCACTCAAAGGGCATTAAGCCTAGAGAGTGAAAACTGAGTTTCCTTGAGAGCTGCTTGGAAGCCTGATGGTGTGTGAAGTTAGTGAGCCAAATGGAGTTGTTCTCCCACAAGAACCACTCGGGTGATTCTTCTTCAATATGCGCTTCACAAACATGCACTGTTCCTTCATTGTATTAGCTCTCTCACCAAAATTTGTGCCTAGAGGCTTTGTATTGAGGGCTATCTGAAAGCGGCTTTGGCGCTGAAGTTGTCTGTGAATGTGGAGTTGGTGGCATGTGAAACCCGCATGTGGAGCATTGGTTTGTGTGGGAAGCTCACCAAGCTTCATTTCAGTCCTAGGCACTCAAAGGGCATTAAGCCTAGAGTGTGAAAACTGAGTTTTCTTGAGAGCTGCTTGGAAGCCTGATGGTGTGTGAAGTTAGTGAGCCAAATGGAGTTGTTCTCCCACAAGAACCACTCGGCTGATTTTTCTTCAATATGCGCTTCACCAACATGCAGTGTTTCCTTGATTGAATTAGCTCTCACACCAATATTTGCGTATAGAGCCCTTTTATTGAGGGCTATCTGAAAACGGCTTTGGCAGTAAGTGGTCTGTGAATGTGGAGTTGGTGGCATGTGAAACCCGCATGTGGAGCATTCGTTTGTGTGGGAAGCTCACCAAGCTTCATTTCAGTCCTAGGCACTCAAAGGGCATTAAGCCTAGAGTGTGAAAACTGAGTTTCCTTGAAAGCTGCTTGGAAGCCTGATGGTGTGTGAAGTTAGTGAGCCAAATGGAGTTGTTCTCCCACAAGAACCACTCGGCTGATTCTTCTTCAAAATGCGCTTCACCAACATGCAGTGTTTCCTTGATTGAATTAGCTCTCACACCAATATTTGCGCCTAGAGCCTTTGCATTGAGGGCTATCTGAAAACGGCTTTGGCGCTGAAGTTGTCTGTGAATGTGGAGTTGGTGGCATGTCAAACCCGCATGTGGAGCATTGGTTTGTGTGGGATGCTCTGCCAGGTTTATTCCTTGATAATGCACTCAAAGGGCATTAAGCCTAGAGTGTGAAAACTGAGTTTCCTTGAGAGCTGCTTGGAAGCCTGATGGTGTGTGAAGTTAGTGAGCCAAATGGAGTTGTTCTCCCACAAGAATCACTCGGCTGATTCTTCTTCAATATGCGCTTCACCAACATGCAGTGTTTCCTTGATTGAATTAGCTCTGACACCAATATTTGCGCCTAGAGCCCTTGTATTGTGGGCTATCTCAAAACGGCTTTGGCGCTGAAGTTGTCTGTGAATGTGGAGTTGGTGGCATGTGAAACCCGCATGTGGAGCATTGGTTTGTGTGGGAAGCTCACCAAGCTTCATTTCAGTCCTAGGGTCTCAAATGGCAGTAAGCCTAGAGTGTGAAAACTGAGTTTCCTTGAGAGCTGCTTGGAAGCCTGATGGTGTGTGAAGTTAGTGAGCCAAATGGAGTTGTTCTCCCACAAGAACCACTCGGCTGATTCTTCTTCAATATGCGCTTCACCAACATGCCGTGTTTCCTTGATTGAATTAGCTCTCACACCAATATTGGCGCATAGAGCCTTTGTATTGAGGGCTATCTGAAAATGGCTTTGGCTATAAAGTTGTCTGTGAATGTGGAGTTGGTGGCATGTGAAACCCGCATGTGAACATTGGTTTGTGTGGGATGCTCTACCAGGTTCATTCCTAGATAATACACTCAAAATGCATTAAGCCTAGAGTGTGAAAACTGAGTTTCCTTGAGAGCTGCTTGGAAGCCTGATGGTGTGTGAAGTTAGTGAGGCAAATGGAGTTGTTCTCCCACAAGAACCACTCGGCTGATTCTTCTTCAATATGCGCTTCACCAACATGCAGTGTTTCCTTGATTGTATTAGCTCTCTCACCAAAATTTGCGCCTAGAGGCTTTGTATTGAGGGCTATCTGAAAGAGGCTTTGGCGCTGAAGTTGTCTGTGAATGTGGAGTTGGTGGCATGTGAAACCCACATGTGGAGCATTGGTTTGTGTGGGAAGCTCACCAAGCTTCATTTCAGTCCTAGGCACTCAAAGGACATTAAGCCTAGAGTGTGAGAACTGAGTTTCCTTGAGAGCTGCTTGGAAGCCTGATGGTGTGTGAAGTTAGTGAGCCAAATGGAGTTGTTCTCCCACAAGAATCACTCGGCTGATTCTTCTTCAATATGCGCTTCACCAACATGTAGTGTTTCCTTGATTGAATTAGCTCTCACACTAATATTTTTGTCTAGAGCCTTTGTATTGAGGGCTATCTGAAAACGGCTTTGGCGCTGAATTTGTCTGTGAATGTGGAGTTGGTGGCATGTGAAACCCGCATGTGGAGCACTGGTTTTTTATGGGATGCTCTACCAGGTTCAATCCTAGAAAATGCACTCAAAGGGCATTAAGCCTAGAGTGTAAAAACTGAGTTTCCTTGAGAGCTGCTTGGAAGCCTGATGGTGTGTGAAGTTAGTGAGGCAAATGGAGTTGTTCTCCCACAAGAACAACTCGGCTGATTCTTCCTCAATATGCGCTTCACCAACATGCAGTGTTTCCTTGATTGAATTAGCTCTCGCACCAATATTTGCGCCTAGAGCCCTTGTATTGAGGGCTATCTAAAAAGGCTTTGGCGCTGAAGTTTTCTGTGAATGTGGAGTTGGTGGCATGTGAAACCCGCATGTGGAGCATTGGTTTGTGTGGGAAGCTCACCAAGCTTCATTTCAGTCCTAGGCACTCAAAGGGCATTAAGCCTAGAGTGTGAGAACTGAGTTTCCTTGAGAGCTGCTTGGAAGCCTGATGGTGTGTGAAGTTAGTGAGCCAAATGGAGTTGTTCTCCCACAAGAACCACTCGGCTGATTCTTCTTCAATATGCGCTTCACCAACATGCAGTGTTTCCTTGATTGAATTTGCTCTGACACCAATATTTGCGCCTAGAGCCCTTGTATTGTGGGCTATCTCAAAACGGCTTTGGCGCTGAAGTTGTCAGTGAATGTGGAGTTGGTGGCATGTGAAACCCGCATGTGGAGCATTGGTTTGTGTGGGATGCTGTACCAGGTTCATTCCTAGATAATGCACTCAAAGAGCATTAAGCAGAGAGTGTGAAAACTGAGTTTCCTTGAGAGCTTTTTGGAAGCCTGATGGTGTGTGAAGTTAGTGAGGCAAATGGAGTTGTTCTCCCACAAGAATCACTCGGCTGATTCTTCTTCAATATGCGCTTCACCAACATGCAGTGTTTCCTTGATTGAATTAGCTCTCACACCAATATTTGCGCCTAGAGGCTTTGTATTGAGGGCTATCAGAAAGAGGCTTTGGCGCTGAAGTTGTCTGTGAATGTGGAGTTGGTGGCATGTGAAACCCGCATGTGAACATTGGTTTGTGTGGGATGCTCTACCAGGTTCATTCCTAGATAATACACTCAAAATGCATTAAGCCTAGAGTGTGAAAACTGAGTTTCCTTGAGAGCTGCTTGGAAGCCTGATGGTGTGTGAAGTTAGTGAGCCAAATGGAGTTGTTCTCCCACAAGAACCACTCGGCTGATTCTTCTTCAATATGCGCTTCACCAACATGAAGTGTTTCCTTGATTGTATTAGCTCTCTCACCAAAATTTGCGCCTAGAGCTTTGTATTGAGGGCTATCTGAAAGAGGCTTTGGCGCTGAAGTTGTCTGTGAATGTGGAGTTGGTGGCATGTGAAACCCACATGTGGAGCATTGGTTTGTGTGGGAAGCTCACCAAGCTTCATTTCAGTCCTAGGCACTCAAAGGGCATTAAGCCTAGAGTGTGAGAACTGAGTTTCCTTGAGAGCTGCTTGGAAGCCTGATGGTGTGTGAAGTTAGTGAGCCAAATGGAGTTGTTCTCCCACAAGAACCACTCGGCTGATTCTTCCTCAATATGCGCTTCACCAACATGCAGTGTTTCCTTGATTGAATTAGCTCTGACACCAATATTTGCGCCTAGAGCCCTTGTATTGTGGGCTATCTCAAAACTGCTTTGGCGCTGAATTTGTCTGTGAATGTGGAGTTGGTGGCATGTGAAACCCGCATGTGGAGCACTGGTTTTTTATGGGATGCTCTACCAGGTTCAATCCTAGAAAATGCACTCAAAGGGCATTAAGCCTAGAGTGTAAAAACTGAGTTTCCTTGAAAGCTGCTTGGAAGCCTGATGGTGTGTGAAGTTAGTGAGGCAAATGGAGTTGTTCTCCCACAAGAAATACTCGGCTGATTCTTCTTCAATATGCGCTTCACCAACATGCAGAGTTTCCTTGATTGTATTTGCTCTCACACCAATATTTGCTCCTAGAGCCTTTGCATTGAGGGCTATCTGAAAACGGCTTTGGTGCTGAATTTGTCTGTGAATGTGGAGTTGGTGGCATGTGAAACCCGCATGTGGAGCATTGGTTTGTGTGGGATGCTCTACCAGGTTCATTCCTAGATAATGCACTCAAAGGGCACTAAGCATAGAGTGTGAAAACTGAGTTTCCTTGAGAGCTGCTTGGAAGACTGATGGTGTGTGAAGTTAGTGAGCCAAATGGAGTTGTTCTCCCACAAGAACCACTCGGCTGATTCTTCCTCAATATGCGCTTCACCAACATGCAGTGTTTCCTTGATTGAATTAGCTCTCACACCAATATTTGCGTATAGAGTCTTTGTATTGAGGGCTATCTGAAAACGGCTTTGGCTATGAATTTGTCTGTGAATGTGGAGTTGGTGGCATGTGAAACCCGCATGTGGAGCATTGGTTTGTGTGGGATGCTCTACCAGGTTCATTCCTAGATAATGCACTAAAAGGGCATTAAGCCTAGAGTGTGAAAACTGAGTTTCCTTGAGAGCTCCTTGGAAGCCTGATGGTGTGTGAAGTTAGTGAGCCAAATGGGGTTATTCTCCCACAAGAATCACTCGGCTGATTCTTCTTCAATATGCCCTTCACCAACATGCAGTGTTTCCTTGATTGAATTAGCTCTCACACCATTGAATTAGCTCTCACACCAATATTTGCGCATAGAGCCTTTGTATTGAGGGCTATCTGAAAACGGCTTTGGCAGGAAGTGGTCTTTGAATGTGGAGTTGGTGGCATGTGAAACCCGCATGTGGAGCATTGGTTTGTGTGGGAAGCTCACCAAGCTTCATTTCAGTCCTAGGCACTCAAAGGGCATGAAGCCTAGAGTGTGAAAACTGAGTTTCCTTGAAAGCTGCTTGGAAGCCTGATGGTGTGTGAAGTTAGTGAGCCAAATGGAGTTGTTCTCCCACAAGAACAACTCGGCTGATTCTTCTTCAAAATGCACTTCACCAACATGCAGTGTTTCCTTGATTGAATTAGCTCTCAAACAAATATTTGCGCCTATAGCCTTTGCCTTGAGGGCTATCTGAAAATGGCTTTGGCGCTGAAGTTGTCTGTGAATGTGGAGTTGGTGGCATGTGAAACACGCATGTGGAGCATTGGTTTGTGTGGGATGCTCACCAAGCTTCATTTCAGTATTAGGCACAGAAAGGGCATTAAGCCTAGAGTGTGAAAACTGAGTTTCCTTGAAAGCTGCTTGGAAGCCTGATGGTGTGTGAAGTTAGTGAGCCAAATGGAGTTGTTCTCCCACAAGAATCACTCGTCTGATTCTTCTTCAATATGCGCTTCACCAACATGCAGTGTTTCCTTGATTGTATTTGCTCTCACACCAATATTTGCTCCTAGAGCCTTTGCATTGAGGGCTATCTGAAAACGGCTTTGGCGCTGAAGTTGTCTGTGAATGTGGAGTTGGTGGCATGTGAAACCGGAATGTGGAGCATTGGTTTGTGTGGGAAGCTCACCAAGCTTCATTTCAGTCCTAGGGTCTCAAATGGCATTAAGCCTAGAGTGTGAAAACTGAGTTTCCTTGAGAGCTGCTTGGAGGCCTGATGGTGTGTGAAGTTAGTGAGCCAAATGGAGTTGTTCTCCCACAAGAACCACTCGGCTGATTCTTCTTCAATATGCGCTTCACCAACATGCAGTGTTTCCTTGATTGAATTAGCTCTCACACCAATATTGGCGCCTAGAGCCTTTGTATTGAGGGCTATCTGAAAGAGGCTTTGGCACTGAAGTTGTCTGTGAATGTGGAGTTGGTGGCATGTGAAACCCGCATGTGGAGCATTGGTTTGTGTGGGAAGCTCACCAAGCTTCATTTCAGTCCTAGGCACTCAAAGGACTTTAAGCCTAGAGTGTGAGAACTGAGTTTCCTTGAGAGCTGCTTGGAAGCCTGATGGTGTGTGAAGTTAGTGAGCCAAATGGAGTTGTTCTCCCACAAGAATCACTCGGCTGATTCTTCTTCAATATGCTTTTCACCAACATGCAGTGTTTCCTTGATTGAATTAGCTCTCACACCAATATTTTTGTCTAGAGCCTTTGTATTGAGGGCTATCTGAAAACGGCCTTGGCGCTGAAGTTGTCTGTGAATGTGGAGTTGGTGGCATGTGAAACCCGCATGTGGAGCATTGGTTTTTATGGGATGCTCTACCAGGTTCAATCCTAGAAAATGCACTCAAAGGGCATTAAGCCTAGAGTGTAAAAACAGTGTTTCCTTGAGAGCTGCTTGGAAGCCTGATAGTGTGTGAAGTTAGTGAGCCAAATGGAGTTGTTCTCCCACAAGAACCACTCGGCTGATTCTTCCTCAATATGCGCTTCACCAACATGCAGTGTTTCCTTGATTGAATTAGCTCTCACACCAATATTTGCGCCTAGAGCCCTTTGCATTGGGGGCTATCTAAAAACGGCTTTGGCGCTGAAGTTTTCTGTGAATGTGGAGTTGGTGGCATGTGAAACCCGCATGTGGAGCATTGGTTTGTGTGGGATGCTCACAAAGCTTCATTTCAGTCCTAGGCACTCAAAGGGCTTTAAGCCTACAGTGTGAAAACTGAGTTTCCTTGAGAGCTGCTTGGAAGCCTGATGGTGTGTGAAGTTAGTGAGCCAAATGGAGTTGTTCTCCCACAAGAACCACTCGGCTGATTCTTCTTCAATATGCGCTTCACCAACATGCAGTGTTTCCTTGAATGAATGAGCTCTCACACCAATATTTGCGCCTAGAGCCTTTGTATTGAGGGCTATCTGAAAATGGCTTTGGCGCTGAAGTTGCCTGTGAATGTGGAGTTGGTGGCATGTGAAACCGGAATGTGGAGCATTGGTTTGTGTGGGAAGTTCACCAAGCTTCATTTCAGTATTAGGCACTCAAAGGGCATTAAGCCTAGAGTGTGAAAACTGAGTTTCCTTGAGAGCTGCTTGGAAGCCTGATGGTGTGTGAAGTTAGTGAGCCAAATGGAGTAGTTCTCCCACAAGAAATACTCGGCTGATTCTTCTTCAATATGCGCTTCACCAACATACAGTGTTTCCTTGATTGTATTTGCTCTCACACCAATATTTGCTCCTAGATCCTTTGTATTGAGGGCTATCTGAAAACGGCTTTGGCTATGAATTTGTCTGTGAATGTGGAGTTGGTGGCATGTGAAACCCGCATGTGGAGCATTGGTTTGTGTGGGAAGCTCACCAAGCTTCATTTCAGTCCTAGGCACTCAAAGGGCATTAAGCCTAGAGTGTGAAAACTGAGTTTCCTTGAGAGCTGCTTGGAAGTCTGATGGTGTGTGAAGTTAGTGAGCCAAATGGAGTTGTTCTCCCACAAGAACCACTCGGCTGATTCTTTTTCAGTATGTGCTTCACCAACATGTAGTGTTTCCTTGATTGAATTAGCTCTCACACCAATATTTGCTCCTAGAGCCTTTGCATTGAGGGCTATCTGAAAACGGCTTTGGCGCTGAAGTTTTCTGTGAATGTGGAGATGGTGGCATGTGAAACCCGCATGTGAAACCCGCATGTGGAGCATTCGTTTGTGTGTGATGCTCTACCAGGTTCATTCCTAGATAATGCACTCAAAGAGCATTTAGCATAGAGTGTGAAAACTGAGTTTCCTTGAAAGCTGCATGGAAACCTGATGGTGTGTGAAGTTAGTGAGCCAAATGGAGTTGTTCTCCCACAATAACCACTCGGCTGATTCTTCTTCAATATGTGCTTCACCATCATATAGTGTTTCCTTGTTTGAATTAGCTCTAACACCAAAATATGCGCCTAGAGCCTTTGCATTGAGGGCTATCTGAAAACGGCTTTGGCGCTGAAGTTGTCTGTGAATGTGGAGTTGGTGGCATGTGAAACCCGCATGTGGAGCATTGTTTTGTGTGGGATACTCTACCAGGTTCATTCCTAGATAATGCACTCAAAGGGCATTAAGCCTAGAGTGTGAAAACTGAGTTTCCTTGAGAGCTGCTTGGAAGCCTGATGGTGTGTGAAGTTAGTGAGCCAAATGCAGTTGTTCTCCCACAAGAACCACTCGGCTGATCCTTCTTCAATATGCCCTTCACCAACATGCAGTGTTTCCTTGATAGAATTTGCTCTCACACCAATATTAGAGTCTAGAGCCTTTGCTTTGAGGGCTAACTGAAAACGGCTTTGGCGCTGAAGTTGTCTGTGAATGTGGAGTTGGTGGCATGTGAAACCCGCATGTGGAGCATTAGTTTGTGTGCGATGCTGTACCAGGTTTATTCCTAGATAATGCACTCAGAGGGCATTAAGCCTAGAGTGTGAAAACTGAGTTTCCTTGAGAGCTGCTTGGAAGCCTGATGGTGTGTGAAGTTAGTGAGCCAAATGGAGTTGTTCTCCGACAAGAACCACTCGGCTGATTCTTTTTCAGTATGCGCTTCACCAACATGTAGTGTTTCCTTGATTGAATTAGCTCTCACACCAATATTTGCTCCTAGAGCCTTTGTATTGAGGGCTATCTGAAAATGGCTTTGGCGCTGAAGTTTTCTGTGAATGTGGAGATGGTGGCATGTGAAACCCGCATGTGAAACCCGCATGTGGAGCATTCGTTTGTGTGTGATGCTCTACCAGGTTCATTCCTAGATAATGCACTCAAAGAGCATTTAGCATAGAGTGTGAAAACTGAGTTTCCTTGAGAGCTGCATGGAAACCTGATGGTGTGTGAAGTTAGTGAGCCAAATGGAGTTGTTCTCCCACAAGAACCACTCGGCTGATTCTTCTTCAATATGTGCTTCACCATCATATAGTGTTTCCTTGTTTGAATTAGCTCTCACACCAAAATATGCGCCTAGATCCTTTGCATTGAGGGCTATCTGAAAACGGCTTTGGCGCTGAAGTTGTCTGTGAATGTGGAGTTGGTGGCATGTGAAACCCGCATGTGGAGCATTGTTTTGTGTGGGATACTCTACCAGGTTCATTCCTAGATAATGCACTCAAAGGGCATTAAGCATAGAGTGTGACAAGTGAGATTCCTTGAGAGCTGCTTGGAAGCCTGATGGTGTGTGAAGTTAGTGAGCCAAATGCAGTTGTTCTCCCACAAGAACCACTCGGCTGCTTCTTCTTCAATATGCGCTTCACCAACATGCAGTGTTTCCTTGATTGAATTAGCTCTCACACCAATATTTGTGTCTAGAGCCTTTGTATTGAGGGCTATCTGAAAACGGCTTTGGCTATGAAGTTGTCTGTGAATGTGGAGTTGGTGGCATGTGAAACCCGCATGTGGAGCATTAGTTTGTGTGCGATGCTGTGCCAGGTTCATTCCTAGATAATGCACTGAAAAGGCATTAAGCATAGAGTGTGAAAAGTGAGTTTCCATGAGAGCTGCTTGGAAGCCTGATGGTGTGTGAAGTTAGTGAGCCAAATGGAGTTGTTCTCCCACAAGAACCACTCGGCTGATTCTTCTTCAATATGCCTTTCACCAACATGCAGTGTTTCCTTGATAGAATTTGCTCTCACACCAATGTTGGCGCATAGAGCCTTTGTATTGAGGGCTATCTGAAAGAGGCTTTGGCGCTGAAGTTGTCTGTGAATATGGAGTTGGTGGCATGTGAAACCCTCATGTGGAGCATTGGTTTGTGTGCGATGCTGTACCAGGTTCATTCCTAGATTATGCACTCAAAAGGCATTAAGCATAGAGTGTGAAAAGTGAGTTTCCATGAGAGCTGCTTGGAAGCCTGATGGTGTGTGAAGTTAGTGAGCCAAATGGAGTTGTTCTCCCACAAGAACCACTCGGCTGATCCTTCTTCAATAAGCGCTTCACCAACATGCAGTGTTTCCTTGATTGAATTAGCTCTCACACCAATATTTGCGCCTAGAGCCCTTGTATTAGAGGCTATCTGAAAATGGCTTTGGCGCTGAAGTTGTCTGTGAATGTGGAGTTGGTGGCATGTGAAACCCGCATATGGAGCATTGGTTTGTGTGGGATGCTCACCAAGCTTCATTTCAGTATTAGGCACTCAAAGGGCATTAAGCCTAGAGTGTGAAAACTGAGTTTCCTTGAGAGCTGCTTGGAAGCCTGATGGTGTGTGAAGTTAGTGAGCCAAATGGAGTTGTTCTCCCACAAGAACCACTCGGCTGATCCTTCTTCAATATGCCCTTCACCAACATGCAGTGTTTCCTTGATTGTATTTGCTCTCACACCAATATTTGCTCCTAGAGCCCTTGTATTGAGGGCTATCTAAAAACGGCTTTGGCAGGAAGTGGTCTGTGAATGTGGAGTTGGTGGCATGTGAAACCCGCATGTGGAGCATTGGTTTGTGTGGGAAGCTCACCAAGCTTCATTTCAGTCCTAGGCACTCAAAGGGCATTAAGCCTAGAGTGTGAAAACTGAGTTTCCTTGAGAGCTGCTTGGAAGCCTGATGGTGTGTGAAGTTAGTGAGCCAAATGGAGTTGTTCTCCCACAAGAACCACTCGGCTGATTCATTTTCAGTATGCGCTTCACCAACATGTAGTGTTTCCTTGATTGAATTAGCTCTCACACCAATATTTGCTCCTAGAGCCTTTGCATTGAGGTCTATCTGAAAACGGCTTTGGCGCTGAAGTTTTCTGTGAATGTGGAGATGGTGGCATGTGAAACCCGCATGTGAAACCCGCATGTGGAGCATTCGTTTATGTGTGATGCTCTACCAGGTTCATTCCTAGATAATGCACTCAAAGAGCATTTAGCATAGAGTGTGAAAACTGAGTTTCCTTGAGAGCTGCATGGAAACCTGATGGTGTGTGAAGTTAGTGAGCCAAATGGAGTTGTTCTCCCACAAGAACCACTCGGCTGATTCTTCTTCAATATGTGCTTCACCATCATATAGTGTTTCCTTGTTTGAATTAGCTCTCACACCAAAATATGCGCCTAGATCCTTTGCATTGAGGGCTATCTGAAAACGGCTTTGGCGCTGAAGTTGTCTGTGAATGTGGAGTTGGTGGCATGTGAAACCCGCATGTGGAGCATTGTTTTGTGTGGGATACTCTACCAGGTTCATTCCTAGATAATGCACTCAAAGGGCATTAAGCCTAGAGTGTGAAAACTGAGTTTCCTTGAGAGCTGCTTGGAAGCCTGATGGTGTGTGAAGTTAGTGAGCCAAATGCAGCTGTTCTCCCACAAGAACCACTCGGCTGCTTCTTCTTCAATATGCGCTTCACCAACATGCACTGTTTCCTTGATTGAATTAGCTCTCACACCAATATTTGTGTCTAGAGCCTTTGTATTGAGGGCTATCTGAAAACGGCTTTGGCTATGAAGTTGTCTGTGAATGTGGAGTTGGTGGCATGTGAAACCCGCATGTGAAGCATTAGTTTGTGTGCGATGCTGTGCCAGGTTCATTCCTAGATAATGCACTCAAAAGGCATTAAGCCTAGAGTGTGAAAAGTGAGTTTCCATGAGAGCTGCTTGGAAGCCTGATGGTGTGTGAAGTTAGTGAGCCAAATGGAGTTGTTCTCCCACAAGAACCACTCGGCTGATTCTTCTTCAATATGCCCTTCACCAACATGCAGTGTTTCCTTGATAGAATTTGCTCTCACACCAATGTTGGCGCATAGAGCCTTTGTATTGAGGGCTATCTGAAAACAGGCTTTGGCGCTGAAGTTGTCTGTGAATGTGGAGTTGGTGGCATGTGAAACCCTCATGTGGAGCATTGGTTTGTGTGCGATGCTGTACCAGGTTCATTCCTAGATTATGCACTCAAAAGGCATTAAGCATAGAGTGTGAAAAGTGAGTTTCCATGAGAGCTGCTTGGAAGCCTGATGGTGTGTGAAGTTAGTGAGCCAAATGGAGTTGTTCTCCCACAAGAACCACTCGGCTGATCCTTCTTCAATATGCGCTTCACCAACATGCAGTGTTTCCTTGATTGAATTAGCTCTCACACCAATATTTGCGCCTAGAGCCCTTGTATTAGGGGCTATCTGAAAATGGCTTTGGCGCTGAAGTTGTCTGTGAATGTGGAGTTGGTGGCATGTGAAACCCGCATGTGGAGCATTGGTTTGTGTGGGAAGCTCACCAAGCTTCATCTCAGTCCTAGGCACTCAAAAGGCATTAAGCCTAGAGTGTGAAAACTGAGTTTCCTTGAGAGCTGCTTGGAAGCCTGATGGTGTGTGAAGTTAGTGAGCCAAATGGAGTTGTTCTCCCACAAGAACCACCCGGCTGATCCTTCTTCAATATGCCCTTCACCAACATGCAGTGTTTCCTTGATAGAATTTGCTCTCACACCAATATTAGAGTCTAGAGCCTTTGCTTTGAGGGCTAACTGAAAACGGCTTTGGCGCTGAAGTTGTCTGTGAATGTGGAGTTGGTGGCATGTGAAACCCGCATGTGGAGCATTAGTTTGTGTGCGATGCTGTACCAGGTTTATTCCTAGATAATGCACTAAAAGGGCATTAAGCCTAGAGTGTGAAAACTGAGTTTCCTTGAGAGCTGCTTGGAAGTCTGATGGTGTGTGAAGTTAGTGAGCCAAATGGAGTTGTTCTCCCACAAGAACCACTCGGCTGATTCTTTTTCAGTATGCGCTTCACCAACATGTAGTGTTTCCTTGATTGAATTAGCTCTCACACCAATATTTGCTCCTAGAGCCTTTGCATTGAGGGCTATCTGAAAACGGCTTTGGCGCTGAAGTTTTCTGTGAATGTGGAGATGGTGGCATGTGAAACCCGCATGTGAAACCCGCATGTGGAGCATTCGTTTGTGTGTGATGCTCTACCAGGTTCATTCCTAGATAATGCACTCAAAGAGCATTTAGCATAGAGTGTGAAAACTGAGTTTCCTTGAAAGCTGCATGGAAACCTGATGGTGTGTGAAGTTAGTGAGCCAAATGGAGTTGTTCTCCCACAATAACCACTCGGCTGATTCTTCTTCAATATGTGCTTCACCATCATATAGTGTTTCCTTGTTTGAATTAGCTCTCACACCAAAATATGCGCCTAGAGCCTTTGCATTGAGGGCTATCTGAAAACGGCTTTGGCGCTGAAGTTGTCTGTGAATGTGGAGTTGGTGGCATGTGAAACCCGCATGTGGAGCATTGTTTTGTGTGGGATACTCTACCAGGTTCATTCCTAGATAATGCACTCAAAGGGCATTAAGCCTAGAGTGTGAAAACTGAGTTTCCTTGAGAGCTGCTTGGAAGCCTGATGGTGTGTGAAGTTAGTGAGCCAAATGCAGTTGTTCTCCCACAAGAACCACCCGGCTGATCCTTCTTCAATATGCCCTTCACCAACATGCAGTGTTTCCTTGATAGAATTTGCTCTCACACCAATATTAGAGTCTAGAGCCTTTGCTTTGAGGGCTAACTGAAAACGGCTTTGGCGCTGAAGTTGTCTGTGAATGTGGAGTTGGTGGCATGTGAAACCCGCATGTGGAGCATTAGTTTGTGTGCGATGCTGTACCAGGTTTATTCCTAGATAATGCACTCAGAGGGCATTAAGCCTAGAGTGTGAAAACTGAGTTTCCTTGAGAGCTGCTTGGAAGCCTGATGGTGTGTGAAGTTAGTGAGCCAAATGGAGTTGTTCTCCGACAAGAACCACTCGGCTGATTCTTTTTCAGTATGCGCTTCACCAACATGTAGTGTTTCCTTGATTGAATTAGCTCTCACACCAATATTTGCTCCTAGAGCCTTTGTATTGAGGGCTATCTGAAAATGGCTTTGGCGCTGAAGTTTTCTGTGAATGTGGAGATGGTGGCATGTGAAACCCGCATGTGAAACCCGCATGTGGAGCATTCGTTTGTGTGTGATGCTCTACCAGGTTCATTCCTAGATAATGCACTCAAAGAGCATTTAGCATAGAGTGTGAAAACTGAGTTTCCTTGAGAGCTGCATGGAAACCTGATGGTGTGTGAAGTTAGTGAGCCAAATGGAGTTGTTCTCCCACAAGAACCACTCGGCTGATTCTTCTTCAATATGTGCTTCACCATCATATAGTGTTTCCTTGTTTGAATTAGCTCTCACACCAAAATATGCGCCTAGATCCTTTGCATTGAGGGCTATCTGAAAACGGCTTTGGCGCTGAAGTTGTCTGTGAATGTGGAGTTGGTGGCATGTGAAACCCGCATGTGGAGCATTGTTTTGTGTGGGATACTCTACCAGGTTCATTCCTAGATAATGCACTCAAAGGGCATTAAGCATAGAGTGTGACAAGTGAGATTCCTTGAGAGCTGCTTGGAAGCCTGATGGTGTGTGAAGTTAGTGAGCCAAATGCAGTTGTTCTCCCACAAGAACCACTCGGCTGCTTCTTCTTCAATATGCGCTTCACCAACATGCAGTGTTTCCTTGATTGAATTAGCTCTCACACCAATATTTGTGTCTAGAGCCTTTGTATTGAGGGCTATCTGAAAACGGCTTTGGCTATGAAGTTGTCTGTGAATGTGGAGTTGGTGGCATGTGAAACCCGCATGTGGAGCATTAGTTTGTGTGCGATGCTGTGCCAGGTTCATTCCTAGATAATGCACTGAAAAGGCATTAAGCATAGAGTGTGAAAAGTGAGTTTCCATGAGAGCTGCTTGGAAGCCTGATGGTGTGTGAAGTTAGTGAGCCAAATGGAGTTGTTCTCCCACAAGAACCACTCGGCTGATTCTTCTTCAATATGCCTTTCACCAACATGCAGTGTTTCCTTGATAGAATTTGCTCTCACACCAATGTTGGCGCATAGAGCCTTTGTATTGAGGGCTATCTGAAAGAGGCTTTGGCGCTGAAGTTGTCTGTGAATATGGAGTTGGTGGCATGTGAAACCCTCATGTGGAGCATTGGTTTGTGTGCGATGCTGTACCAGGTTCATTCCTAGATTATGCACTCAAAAGGCATTAAGCATAGAGTGTGAAAAGTGAGTTTCCATGAGAGCTGCTTGGAAGCCTGATGGTGTGTGAAGTTAGTGAGCCAAATGGAGTTGTTCTCCCACAAGAACCACTCGGCTGATCCTTCTTCAATAAGCGCTTCACCAACATGCAGTGTTTCCTTGATTGAATTAGCTCTCACACCAATATTTGCGCCTAGAGCCCTTGTATTAGAGGCTATCTGAAAATGGCTTTGGCGCTGAAGTTGTCTGTGAATGTGGAGTTGGTGGCATGTGAAACCCGCATATGGAGCATTGGTTTGTGTGGGATGCTCACCAAGCTTCATTTCAGTATTAGGCACTCAAAGGGCATTAAGCCTAGAGTGTGAAAACTGAGTTTCCTTGAGAGCTGCTTGGAAGCCTGATGGTGTGTGAAGTTAGTGAGCCAAATGGAGTTGTTCTCCCACAAGAACCACTCGGCTGATCCTTCTTCAATATGCCCTTCACCAACATGCAGTGTTTCCTTGATTGTATTTGCTCTCACACCAATATTTGCTCCTAGAGCCCTTGTATTGAGGGCTATCTAAAAACGGCTTTGGCAGGAAGTGGTCTGTGAATGTGGAGTTGGTGGCATGTGAAACCCGCATGTGGAGCATTGGTTTGTGTGGGAAGCTCACCAAGCTTCATTTCAGTCCTAGGCACTCAAAGGGCATTAAGCCTAGAGTGTGAAAACTGAGTTTCCTTGAGAGCTGCTTGGAAGCCTGATGGTGTGTTAAGTTAGTGAGCCAAATGGAGTTGTTCTCCCACAAGAACCACTCGGCTGATTCATTTTCAGTATGCGCTTCACCAACATGTAGTGTTTCCTTGATTGAATTAGCTCTCACACCAATATTTGCTCCTAGAGCCTTTGCATTGAGGTCTATCTGAAAACGGCTTTGGCGCTGAAGTTTTCTGTGAATGTGGAGATGGTGGCATGTGAAACCCGCATGTGGAGCATTCGTTTATGTGTGATGCTCTACCAGGTTCATTCCTAGATAATGCACTCAAAGAGCATTTAGCATAGAGTGTGAAAACTGAGTTTCCTTGAGAGCTGCATGGAAACCTGATGGTGTGTGAAGTTAGTGAGCCAAATGGAGTTGTTCTCCCACAAGAACCACTCGGCTGATTCTTCTTCAATATGTGCTTCACCATCATATAGTGTTTCCTTGTTTGAATTAGCTCTCACACCAAAATATGCGCCTAGATCCTTTGCATTGAGGGCTATCTGAAAACGGCTTTGGCGCTGAAGTTGTCTGTGAATGTGGAGTTGGTGGCATGTGAAACCCGCATGTGGAGCATTGTTTTGTGTGGGATACTCTACCAGGTTCATTCCTAGATAATGCACTCAAAGGGCATTAAGCCTAGAGTGTGAAAACTGAGTTTCCTTGAGAGCTGCTTGGAAGCCTGATGGTGTGTGAAGTTAGTGAGCCAAATGCAGCTGTTCTCCCACAAGAACCACTCGGCTGCTTCTTCTTCAATATGCGCTTCACCAACATGCACTGTTTCCTTGATTGAATTAGCTCTCACACCAATATTTGTGTCTAGAGCCTTTGTATTGAGGGCTATCTGAAAACGGCTTTGGCTATGAAGTTGTCTGTGAATGTGGAGTTGGTGGCATGTGAAACCCGCATGTGGAGCATTAGTTTGTGTGCGATGCTGTGCCAGGTTCATTCCTAGATAATGCACTCAAAAGGCATTAAGCCTAGAGTGTGAAAAGTGAGTTTCCATGAGAGCTGCTTGGAAGCCTGATGGTGTGTGAAGTTAGTGAGCCAAATGGAGTTGTTCTCCCACAAGAACCACTCGGCTGATTCTTCTTCAATATGCCCTTCACCAACATGCAGTGTTTCCTTGATAGAATTTTCTCTCACACCAATGTTGGCGCATAGAGCCTTTGTATTGAGGGCTATCTGAAACAGGCTTTGGCGCTGAAGTTGTCTGTGAATGTGGAGTTGGTGGCATGTGAAACCCTCATGTGGAGCATTGGTTTGTGTGCGATGCTGTACCAGGTTCATTCCTAGATTATGCACTCAAAAGGCATTAAGCATAGAGTGTGAAAAGTGAGTTTCCATGAGAGCTGCTTGGAAGCCTGATGGTGTGTGAAGTTAGTGAGCCAAATGGAGTTGTTCTCCCACAAGAACCACTCGGCTGATCCTTCTTCAATATGCGCTTCACCAACATGCAGTGTTTCCTTGATTGAATTAGCTCTCACACCAATATTTGCGCCTAGAGCCCTTGTATTAGGGGCTATCTGAAAATGGCTTTGGCGCTGAAGTTGTCTGTGAATGTGGAGTTGGTGGCATGTGAAACCCGCATGTGGAGCATTGGTTTGTGTGGGAAGCTCACCAAGCTTCATCTCAGTCCTAGGCACTCAAATGGCATTAAGCCTAGAGTGTGAAAACTGAGTTTCCTTGAGAGCTGCTTGGAAGCCTGATGGTGTGTGAAGTTAGTGAGCCAAATGGAGTTGTTCTCCCACAAGAACCACTCTGCTGATTCTTCCTCAATATGCGCTTCACCAACATGCAGTGTTTCCTTGATTGAATTAGCTCTCACACCAATATTGGCGCATAGAGCCTTTGTATTGAGGGCTATCTGAAAATGGCTTTGGCTATAAAGTTGTCTGTGAATGTGGAGTTGTAGGCATGTGAAACCCGCATGTGGAGCATTGGTTTGTGTGGGATGCTCTACCAGGTTCATTCCTAGATAATGCACTCAAAGGGCATTAAGCCTAGAGTGTGAAAACTGAGTTTCCTTGAGAGCTGCTTGGAAGCTGATGGTGTGTGAAGTTAGTGAGCCAAATGGAGTTGTTCTCCCACAAGAACCACTCGGCTGATTCTTCTTCAATATGCGCTTCACCAACATGTAGTGTTTCCTTGATTGAATTAGCTCTCACACCAATATTTGCGTCTAGAGCCTTTGCATTGAGGGCTATCTGAAAACGGCTGTGGCGCTGAAGTTGTCTGTGAATGTGGAGTTGGTGGCATGTGAAACCTGCATATGGAGCATTGGTTTGTGAGGGATGTTCTACCAGGTTCATTCCTAAATAATGCACTCAAAGGGCATTAGGCATAGAGTGTGAAATGTGAGTTTCCTTGAGAGCTGCTTGGAAGCCTGATGGTGTGTGAAGTTAGTGAGCCAAATGGAGTTGTTCTCCCACAAGAACCACTCGGCTGCTTCTTCTTCAATATGCGCTTCACCAACATGCAGTGTTTCCTTGATTGAATTAGCTCTCACACCAATATTTGGTCTAGAGCCTTTGTATTGAGGGCTATCTGAAAACGGCTTTGGCGCTGAAGTTGCCTGTGAATGTGGAGTTGGTGGCATGTGAAACCCGCATGTGGAGCATTAGATTGTGTGCGATGCTGTGCCAGGTTCATTCCTAGATAATGCACTCAAAAGGCATTAAGCATAGAGTGTGAAAAGTGAGTTTCCATGAGAGCTGCTTGGAAGCCTGATGGTGTGTGAAGTTAGTGAGCCAAATGGAGTTGTTCTCCCACAAGAACCACTCGGCTGATTCTTCCTCAATATGCGCTTCACCAACATGCAGTGTTTCCTTGATTGAATTTGCTCTCACACCAATATTTGCGTATAGAGTCTTTGTATTGAGGGCTATCTGAAAACGTCTTTGGCAGGAAGTGGTCTGTGAATGTGGAGTTGGTGGCATGTGAAACCCGCATGTGCGAGCATTGGTTTGTGTGGGAAGCTCACCAAGCTTCATTTCAGTCCTAGGCACTCAAAGGGCATTAAGCCTAGAGTGTGAAAACTGAGTTTCCTTGAGAGCTGCTTGGAAGCCTGATGGTGTGTGAAGTTAGTGAGCCAAATGGAGTTGTTCTCCCACAAGAACCACTCGGCTGATTCTTCTTCAATATTCGCTTCACCAACATGCAGTGTTCCCTTGATTGTATTAGGTCTCTCACCAAAATTTGCACCTAGAGCCCTTATATTGAGTGCTATCTGAAAACAGCTTTGTTGCTGAAGTTGTCTGTGAATGTGGAGTTGGTGGCATGTGAAACCCGCATGTGGAGCATTGGTTTGTGTGGGATGCTCACCAAGCTTCATTTCAGTATTAGGCACACAAAGGGCATCATGCCTATGGTGTAAAAACTGAGTTTTCTTGAGAGCTGCTTGGAAGCCTGATGGTGTGTGAAGTTAGTGAGCCAAATGGATTTGTTCTCCCACAAGAACCACTCGGCTGATTCTTCTTCAATATGCGCTTCACCAACATGCAGTGTTTCCTTGATTGAATTAGCTCTCACACCAATATTTGCGCCTAGAGCCCTTGTATTAGGGGCTATCTGAAAACTGCTTTGGCGCTGAAGTTGTCTGTGAATGTGGAGTTGGTGGCATGTGAAACCCGCATGTGGAGCATTGGTTTGTGTGGGAAGCTCACCAAGCTTCATCTCAGTCCTAGGCACTCAAATGGCATTAAGCCTAGAGTGTGAAAACTGAGTTTCCTTGAGAGCTGCTTGGAAGCCTGATGGTGTGTGAAGTTAGTGAGCCCAAATGGAGTTGTTCTCCCACAAGAACCACTCGGCTGATTTTTCTTCAATATGCGCTTCACCAACATGCTGTGTTTCCTTGATTGAATTAGCTCTCACACCAATATCTGCGCCTTGAGCCTTTATATTGAGGGCTATCTGAAAACGGCTGTGGCGCTGAAGTTTTCTGTGAATGTGGAGTTGGTGGCATGTGAAACCCGCATGTGGAGCATTAGTTTTTGTGAGATGCTGTACTAGGTTCATTCTTACATAGTGCACTCAAAGGGCATTTAGCAGAGAGTGTGAAAACTGAGTTTCCTTGAGAGCTGCTTGGAAGCCTGATGGTGTGTGAAGTTAGTGAGCGCAAATGGAGTTGTTCTCCCACAAGAACCACTCGGCTGATTCTTCTTCAATATGCGCTTCACCAACATGTAGTGTTTCCTTGATTGAATTAGCTCTCACACCAATATTTGCTCCTAGAGCCTTTGCATTGAGGGCTATCTGAAAACGGCTTTGTCGCTGAAGTTGCCTGTGAATGTGGAGTTGGTGGCATGTGAAACCCGCATATGGAGCATTGGTTTGTGCGTGATACTCTACCAGGTTCATTCCTAGATAATGCACTCAAAGGGCATTAAGCCTAGAGTGTGAAAACTGAGTTTCCTTGAGAGCTGCTTGGAAGCCTGATGGTGTGTGAAGTTAGTGAGGCAAATGGAGTTGTTCTCCCACAAGAACCACTCGGCTGATTCTTCCTCAATATGCGCTTCACCAACATGCAGTCTTTCCTTTATTGAATTAGCTCTCACACCAATATTTGCGCCTAGAGCCCTTGTATTAGGGGCTATCTGAAAACGGCTTTGGCGCTGAAGTTGTCTGTGAATGTGGAGTTGGTGGCATGTGAAACCCGCATGTGGAGCATTGGTTTGTGTGGGATGCTCACCAAGCTTCATTTCAGTCCTAGGCACTCAAAGGGCATTAAGCCTAGTGTGTGAGAATTGAGTTTCCTTGAGAGCTGCTTGGAAGCCTGATGGTGTGTGAAGTTAGTGAGCCAAATGGAGTTGTTCTCCCACAAGAACCACTCGGCTGATTCTTCTTCAATATGCGCTTCACAAACATGCAGTGTTCCTTGATTGTATTAGCTCTCTCACCAAAATTCGCACTAGAGGCTTTGTATTGAGGGCTATCTGACAACGGCTTTGGCAGGAAGTGGTCTGTGAATTTGGAGTTGGTGGCATGTGAAACCCGCATGTGGAGCATTGGTTTGTGTGGGAAGCTCACCAAGCTTCATTTCAGTCCTAGGCACTCAAAGGGCACTAAGCACAGAGTGTGAAAACTGAGTTTCCTTGAGAGCTGCTTGGAAGATTGATGGTGTGTCGAAGTTAGTGAACCAAATGGAGTTGTTCTCCCACAAGAACGCACTCGGCTGATTCTTCTTCAATATGCGCTTCACCAACATGCAGTGTTTCCTTGATTGAATTAGCTCTCACACCAATATTTGCGCCTAGAGCCCTTGTATTGTGGGCTATCTGAAAACGGCTTAGGCGCTGAAGTTGTCTGTGAATGTGGAGTTGGTGGCATGTGAAACCCGCATATGGAGCATTGGTTTCTGTGGGAAGCTGACGAAGCTTCATTTCAGTCCTAGGGTCTCAAATGGCATTAAGCCTAGAGTGTGAAAAGTGAGTTTCCATGAAAGCTGCTTGGAAGCCTGATGGTGTGTGAAGTTAGTGAGCCAAATGGAGTTGTTCTCCCACAAGAATCACTCGGCTGATTCTTCTTCAATATGCGCTTCACCAAAATGCAGTGTTTCTTTGATTGAATGAGCTCTCACACCAATATTTGCGCCTAGAGCCCTTGTATTGAGGGCTATCTGAAAACGGCTTTGGCAGGAAGTGGTCTGTGAATTTGGAGTTGGTGGCATGTGAAACCTGCATGTGGAGCATTGGTTTGTGTGGGAAGCTCACCAAGCTTCATTTCAGTCCTAGGCACTCAAAGGGCATTAAGCCTAGAGTGTGAAAAGTGAGTTTCCTTGAAAGCTGCTTGGAAGCCTGATGGTGTGTGAAGTTAGTGAGGCAAATGGAGTTGTTCTCCCACAAGAACCACTCGGCTGATTCTTCTTCAATATGCGCTTCACCAACATGCAGTGTTTCCTTTATTGAATTAGCTCTCACACCAATATTTGCGCCTAGATCCTTTGCATTGAGGGCTATCTGAAAACGGCTTTGGCGCTGAAGTTGTCTGTGAATGTGGAGTTGGTATCATGTGAAACCCGCATGTGGAGCATTGGTTTGTGTGGGATGCACACCAAGCTTCATTTCAGTCCTAGGCACTCAAAGGGCATTAAGCCTAGAGTGTGAGAACTGAGTTTCCCCTGAGAGCTGCTTGGAAGCCTGATGGTGTGTGAAGTTAGTGAGCCAAATGGAGTTGTTCTCCCACAAGAACCACTCGGCTGAGCTGATTCTTCTTCAATATGTGCTTCACCAACATGCAGTGTGTCCTTGATTGAATTAGCTCTCACACCAATATTTGTGCCTAGAGCCTTGTATTGTTGGCTATCTGAAAACGGCTGTGGCGCTGAAGTTGCCTGTGAATGTGAGTTGGTGGCATGTGAAAGCTGCATGTGGAGCATTGGTTTGTTTGGGATGCTCTACCAGGTTCATTCCTAGATAATGCACTCAAAGAGCATTAAGCCAGAGAGTGTGAAAACTGAGTTTCCTTGAGAGCTGCTTGGAAGCCTGATGGTGTGTGAAGTTAGTGAGGCAAATGGAGTTGTTCTCCCACAAGAACCACTCGGCTGATTCTTCCTCAATATGCGCTTCACCAACATGCAGTGTTTCCTTGATTGAATTAGCTCTCACACCAAAGTTTGCGCCTAGATCCTTTGCATTGAGGTCTATCTGAAAACGGCTTTGGTGCTGAAGTTGTCTGTGAATGTGGAGTTGGTGGCATGTGAAACCCGCATGTGGAGCATTGGTTTGTGTGGGAAGCTCACCGAGCTTCATTTCAGTCCTAGGGTCTCAAATGGCATTAAGCATAGATTGTGAAAACTGAGTTTCCTTGAGAGCCGCTTGGAAGCCTGATGATGTGTGAAGTTAGTGAGCCAAATAGAGTTGTACTCCCACAAGAACCACTCGGCTGATTCTTCTTCAATATGCGCTTCACCAACATGCAGTGTTTTTCTTGATTGAATTAGCTCTCACACCAATATTTGCATCTAGAGCCTTTGCATTGAGGGCTATCTGAAAACAGCTTTCGCGATGAAGTTGTCTGTGAATGTGGAGTTGGTGGCATGTGAAACCCGCATGTGGAGCATTAGTTTGTGTGGGATGCTCTACCAGGTTCATTCCTAGATAATGCACTCAAAGGGCATTAAGCATAGAGTGTGAAAAGTCAGTTTCCATGAGAGCTGCTTGGAAGCATGATGGTGTGTGAAGCTAGTGAGCCAAATGGAGTTGTTCTCCCACAAGAACCACTCGGCTGCTTCTTCTTCAATATGCCCTTCACCAACATGCAGTGTTTCCTTGATTGAATTAGCTCTCACACCAAGTTTGCGCCTAGATCCTTTGCATTGAGGGCTATCTGAAAACGGCTTTGGCAGGAAGTGGTCTGTGAATGTGGAGTTGGTGGCATGTGAAACCCGCATGTGGAGCATTGGTTTGTGTGGGAAGCTCACCGAGCTTCATTTCAGTCCTAGGCACTCAAATGGCATTAAGCCTAGAGTGTGAAAACTGAGTTTCCTTGAGAGCCGCTTGGAAGCCTGATGGTGTGTGAAGTTAGTGAGGCAAATGGAGTTGTTCTCCCACAAGAACCACTCGGCTGATTCTTCTTCAATATGCGCTTCACCAACATGCAGTGTTTCCTTGATTGAATTAGCTCTCACACCAATATCTGTGTCTAGAGCCTTTGTATTGAGGGCTATCTGAAAACGGCTTTGGCGCCGAAGTTGTCTGTGAATGTGGAGTTGTTGGCATGTGAAATACGCATGTGGAGCATTGGTTTGTGTGGGAAGCTCACCAAGCTTCATTTCAGTCCTAGGCACTCAAAGGGCATTAAGCATAGAGTGTGAAAACTGTGTTTCGTTAAGAGCTGCTTGGAAGCCTGATGGTGTGCGAAGTTAGTGAACCAAATGGAGTTGTTCTCCCACAAGAACCACTCGGCTGATTCTTCTTCAATATGCGCTTCACCAACATACAGTGTTTCCTTGATTGAATTAGCTCTCACACCAATATCTGTGTCTAGAGCCTTTGTATTGTGGGCTATCTGAAAACGGCTTTGGCTAGGAAGTTGTCTGTGAATGTGGAGTTGGTGGCATGTGAAACCCGCATGTGGAGCATTGGTTTTTATGGGATGCTCTACCAGGTTCAATCCTAGATAATGCTCTCAAAGGGCATTAAGCCTAGAGTGTAAAAACTGAATTTCCTTGAGAGCTGCTTGGAAGCCTGATGGTGTGCGAAGTTAGTGAACCAAATGGAGTTGTTCTCCCACAAGAACCACTCGGCTGATTCTTCTTCAATATGCGCTTCACCAACATGCAGTGTTTCCTTGATTGAATTAGCTCTCACACCAATATTTGCGTATAGAGTCTTTGTATTGAGGGCTATTTGAAAAAGGCTTTGGCGCTGAAGTTGTCTGTGAATGTGGAGTTGGTGGCATGTGAAACCCGCATGTGGAGCATTGGTTTGTGTGGGATGCTCTACCAGGTTCTTTCCTAGATAATGCACTGAAAAGGTATTAAGCATAGAGTGTGAAAAGTGAGTTACCCTGAGAGCTGCTTGGAAGCCTGATGGTGTGTGAAGTAAGTGAGCCAAATGGAGTTGCTCTCCCACAAGAACCACTCGGCTGATTCTTCCTCAATATGCCCTTCACCAACATGCAGTGTTTCCTTGATTGAATTAGCTCTCACACCAATATTTGCATCTAGAGCCTTTGCATTGAGAGCTATCTGGAAATGGCTTTGGCGATGAAGTTGTCTGTGAATGTGGATTTGGTGGCATGTGAAACCCGCATGTGGAGCATTGGTTTGTGCGTGATGCTCTACCAGGTTCATTCCTAGATAATGCACTCAAAGAGTATTAAGCTGAGAGTGTGAAAACTGAGTTTCCTTGAGAGCTGCTTGGAAGCCTGATAGTGTGTGACGTTTGTGAGCCAAATGGAGTTGTTCTCCCACAAGAATCACTCGGCTGCTTCTTCTTCAATATGCGCTTCACCAACATGCAGTGTTTCCTTGATTGAATTAGCTGTCACAATAAAATTTGCGCCTAGATCCTTTGCATAGAGGGCTATCTGAAAACGGCTTTGGCGCTGAAGTTGTCTGTGAATGTGGAGTTGGTGGCATGTGAAACCAGCATGTGGAGCATTGGTTTGTGTGGGATGCTCTACCAGGTTTATTCCTAGATAATGCACTCAAAGGGCTTTGGCGCTGAAGTTGTCTGTGAATGTGGTTTTGGTGGCATGTAAAACCCGCATGTGTAGCATTCGTTTGTGTGCGATGCTGTACCAGGTTCATTCCTAGATAATGCACTCAACAGGCATTAAGCATAGAGTGTGAAAAGTGAGTTTCCAGGAGAGCTGCTTGGAAGCCTGATGGTGTGTGACGTTAGTGAGCCAAATGGAGTTGTTCTCCCACAAGAACCACTCGGCTGATTCTTCTTCAATATGCCCTTCCCCAACATGCAGTGTTTCCTTGATTGAATTAGCTCTCACACCAATATTTGCGTCTAGATCCTTTGCATTGAGGGCTATCTGAAAACGGCTTTGGCGCTGAAGTTGTCTGTGAATGTGGAGTTGGTTTCATGTGAAACCCGGATGTGGAGCATTGATTTGTGCGGGATGCTCACAAGCTTCTTTTCAGTGCTAGGCACTCAATGGGCATTAAGCATAGAGTGTGAAAAGTGAGTTTCCTCGAGAGCTGCTTGGAAGCCTGATGGTGTGTGAAGTCAGTTAGGCAAATGGAGTTGTTTTCCCTCAAGAACCTCTCGGCTGATTCTTCTTCAATATGCCCTTCACCAACATGCAGTGTTTCCTTGTTTGAATTAGCTGTCACACCAATATTTGCGTCTATAGCCTTTGTATTGAGGTCTATCTGAAAATGGCTTTGACGCTGAAGTTGTCTGTGAATGTGGAGTTGGTCGCATGTGAAACCCGCATGTGGAGCATGGGTTTGTGTTTGATGCTCACCAAGCTTCTTTTCATTCCAAGATAATGCACTGAAAGGGCATTAAGCATAGAGTGTGAAAAGTGAGTTTCCTTGAGAGCTGCTTGGAAGCCTGATGGTGTGTGAAGGTAGTGAAGCAAATGGAGTTGTTCTCCCACAAGAACCACTCGGCTGCTTCTTCTTCAATATGCCCTTCACCAACATGCAGTGTTTCCTTGATTGAATTAGCTGTCACAATAAAATTTGCGCCTAGATCCTTTGCATTGAGGGCTATCTGAAAACGGCTTTGGCGCTGAAGTTGTCTGTGAATGTGGAGTTGGTGGCATGTGAAACCAGCATGTGGAGCATTGATTTGTGTGGGATGCTCACCCAGCTTCTTTTCATTCCAAGACAATGCACTCAAAGGGCATTAAGCATAGAGTGTGAAAAGTGAGTTTCCTTGCGAGCTGCTTGGAAGCCTGATGGTGTGTGAAGTTAGTGAGCCAAATGGAGTTGTTCTCCAACAGGAACCACTCGGATGCTTCTTCTTCAATATCCCCTTCACCAACATGCAGTGTTTCCTTGTTTGAATTAGCTGTCACACCAATATTTGCGTCTAGAGCCTTTGCATTGAGGTCTATCTGAAAAAGGCTTTGGCGCTGAAGTTGTCTGTGAATGATGAGTTGGTCGCATGTGAAACCCGTATGTGGAGCATGGGTTTGTGTTTGATGCTCACCAAGCTTCTTTTCATTCCAAGATAATGCACTCAAAGGGCATTCAGCATAGAGTGTGAAAAGTGAGTTTCCTTGAGAGCTGCTTGGAAGCCTGATGGTGTGTGAAGTTAGTGGGCCAAATGGAGTTGTTCTCCCACAAGAACCACTCGGCTGCTTCTTCTTCAATATGCCCTTCACCAACATGCAGTGTTTCCTTGATTGAATTAGCACTCACACCAATATTTGCGTCTAGAGCCTTCGCATTGAGGGCTATCTGAAAACGGCTTGGCGCGGAAGTTGTCTGTGAATTTGGAGTTGGTGGCATGTGAAACACGCATGTGGAGCATTGGTTTGTGTGGGATGCTCACCCAGGTTCTTTTCGGTCCTAGGCATTCTACGGGCTTTAAGCATAGAGTGTGAAAAGTGAGTTTCCTTGAGAGCTGCTTGGAAGCCTGATAGTTTGTGAAGTTAGTGAGCGAAATGGAGTTGTTCTCTCACAAGAACCACTCGTCTGATTCTTCTTCAATATGCCCTTCACCAACATGCAGTGTTTCCTTGATTGAATTAGCTCTCAAACCAATATTTGCATCTAGAGCCTTTGCATTGAGGGCTATCTGAAAACGGCCTTGGCGCTGAAGTTGTCTGTGAATGTGAAGTTGGTGGCATATGAAAGCCGTATGTGGAGCATTGGTTTGTGTGGGATGCTCACCCAGGTTCATTCCTAGATAATGCACTCAAAGGGCATTAAGCATAGAGTGTGACAAGTGAGATTCCTTGAGAGCTGCTTGGAAGCCTGATGGCGTGTGACGTTAGTGAGCCAAATGAAGTTGTTTTCCCTCAAGAACCTCTCGGCTGCTTCTTCTTCAATATGCCCTTCAGCAACATGCAGTGTTTCCTTGTTTGAATTAGCTGTCACACTAATATTTGCGTCTAGAGCCTTTGCATTGAAGTCTATCTGAAAATGGCTTTGGCGCTGAAGTTGTCTGTGAATGATGAGTTGGTGGCATGTCAAACCCGCATGTGGAGCATGGGTGTGTGTTTGATGCTCACCAAGCTTCTTTTCATTCCAAGATATTGCACTCAAAGGGCATTAAGCATAGAGTGTGACAAGTGAGATTCCTTGAGAGCTGCTTGGAAGCCTGATGGCGTGTGACGTTAGTGAGCCAAATGAAGTTGTTTTCCCTCAAGAACCTCTCGGCTGCCTCTTCTTCAATATGCCCTTCACCAACATGCAGTGTTTCCTTGATTGAATTAGCTCTCACACCTATATTTGCGTCTAGAGCCTTTGCATTGAGGTCTATCTGAAAATGGCTTTGGCGCTGAAGTTGTCTGTGAATGTGTAGTTGGTGGCATGTGAAACCTGCATGTGGAGCATTGGTTTGTGTGCAATGCTGTACCAGGTTCATTCCTAGATAATACACTCTTTGGCATTAAGCATAGAGTGTGAAAAGTGAGTTTCCATGAGAGCTGCTTGGAAGCCTGATGGTGTGTGAAGTTAGTGAGCCAAATGGTGTTGTTCTCCCACAAGAACCACTCGGCTGATTCTTCTTCAATATGCCCTTCACCAAAATGCAGTGTTTCCTTGATAGAATTTGCTCTCACAACAATGTTATAGTCTAGAGCCTTTGCCTTGAGGGCTATCTGAAAACGGCTTTGGCGCTGAAGTTGTCTGTGAATGTGGAGTTGGTGGCATGTGAAACCCGCATGTGGAGCATTGGTTTGTGTGCGATGCTCACCAAGCTGCTTTTCAGTGCTAGGCTCAACAGGCATTAAGCATAGGGTGTGAATAGTGAGTTTTCTTGAGAGCTGCTTGGAAGCTGATTGTGTGTGAAGTTAGTGAGCCAAATGTAGTTGTTCTGCCACAAGAACCACTCGGCTGATTCTTCTTCAATATGCCCTTCACCAACATGCAGTGTTTCCTTGATTGAATTAGCTCTCACACCAATATTTGCGTCTACAAATTGCATTGAGGTATATCTGAACACAGCTTTGGCGCTGAAGTTGTCTGTGAATGTGGAGTTGGTGGCATGTGAAACCCGCATGTGGAGCATTGGTTTGTGTGAGATGCTCTACTAGGTTCATTCCTAGATAATGCACTCTTTTGGCATTAAGCATAGAGTGTGAAAAGTGAGTTTCTTTGAGAGCTGCTTGGAAGCCTGATGGTGTGTGACGTTAGTGAGCCAAATGGAGTTGTTCTCCCACAAGAACCACTTGGCTGATTCTTCTTCAATATGCCCTTCCCCAACATGCAGTGTTTCCTTGATTGAATGTGCTCTCACACCAATATTTGCGTCTAGAGCCTTTGCATTGAGGGCTATCTGAAAACGGCTTGGCGCGGAAGTTGTCTGTGAATTTGGAGTTGGTGGCATGTGAAACCTGCATGTGGAGCATTGGTTTGTGTGGGATGCTCACCCAGGTTCTTTTCGGTCCTAGGCATTCTACGGGCTTTAAGCATAGAGTGTGAAAAGTGAGTTTCCTTGAGAGCTGCTTGGAAGCCTGATAGTGTGTGAAGTTAGGGAGCGAAATGGAGTTGTTCTCCCACAAGAACCACTTGGCTGATTCTTCTTCAATATGCCCTTCACGAACATGCAGTGTTTCCTTGATTGAATTAGCTCTCAAACCAATATTTGCATATAGAGCCTTTGCCTTGAGGGCTATCTGAAAACGGCCTTGGCGCTAAAGTTGTCTGTGAATGTGAAGTTGGTGGCATGTGAATGCCGTATGTGGAGCATTGGTTTGTGTGGGATGCTCACCCAGGTTCATTCCTAGATAATGCACTCAAAGGGCATTAAGCATAGAGTGTGAAAAGTGAGATTCCTTGAGAGATGCTTGGGAGCGTGATGGTGTGTGAAGTTAGTGAGCCAAATGGATTTGTTCTCCCACAAGAACCACTCGGCTGCTTCTTCTTCAATATGCCCTTCACCAACATGCAGTGTTTCCTTGATTGAAATAGCTCTCACACCAATATTTGCGTCTAGAGCCTTTGCATTGAGGGCTATCTGAAAACGGCTTTGGCGCTGAAGTTGTCTGTGAATGTGGATTTGGTGGCATGTGAAAAACGCATGTGGAGCATTGGTTTGTGTGGGATGCTCTACCAGGTTCATTCCTAGATAATGCACTCAAAAGGCATTAAGCATAGAGTGTGAAAAGTGAGTTTCCATGAGAGCTGCTTGGAGGCCTGATGGTGTGTGACGTTTGTGAGGCAAATGAAGTTGTTCTCCCACAAGAACCACTCGGCTGCTTGTTCTTCTATATGCCCTTCACCAACATGCAGTGTTTCCTTGATTGAATTAGCTCTCACACCAATATTTGCGTCTAGAGCCTTTGCATTGAGGGCTATCTGAAAAAGGCTTTGGCGCTGAAGTTGTCTGTGAATGTGGAGTTGGTGGCATGTGAAATACGCATGTGGAGCATTGGTTTGTGTCTGATGCTCACCAAGCTTCTTTTCAATCCAAGGCACTCAACGGGCATTAAGCATAGAGTGTGAAAACTGAGTTTCCTTTAGAGCTGCTTGGAAGCCTGATGGGGTGTGAAGTTAGTGAGCCAAATGGAGTTGTTCCCCCACAAGAACCACTCGGCTGATTCTTCCTCAATATGCCCTTCACCAACATGCAGTGTTTCCTTGATAGAATTAGCTCTTACACCAATATTTGCTTCTACAGGTTTTGCATTGAGGGCTATCTGAAAACGGCTTTGGCGCTGAAGTTGTCTGTGAATGTGGAGTTGGTTTCATGTGAAACCCGGATGTGGAGCATTGATTTGTGCGGGATGCTCACAAGCTTCTTTTCAGTGCTAGGCACTCAATGGGCATTAAGCATAGAGTGTGAAAAGTGAGTTTCCTCGAGAGCTGCTTGGAAGCCTGATGGTGTGTGAAGTCAGTTAGGCAAATGGAGTTGTTTTCCCTCAAGAACCTCTCGGCTGATTCTTCTTCAATATGCCCTTCACCAACATGCAGTGTTTCCTTGTTTGAATTAGCTGTCACACCAATATTTGCGTCTATAGCCTTTGTATTGAGGTCTATCTGAAAATGGCTTTGACGCTGAAGTTGTCTGTGAATGTGGAGTTGGTCGCATGTGAAACCCGCATGTGGAGCATGGGTTTGTGTTTGATGCTCACCAAGCTTCTTTTCATTCCAAGATAATGCACTGAAAGGGCATTAAGCATAGAGTGTGAAAAGTGAGTTTCCTTGAGAGCTGCTTGGAAGCCTGATGGTGTGTGAAGGTAGTGAAGCAAATGGAGTTGTTCTCCCACAAGAACCACTCGGCTGCTTCTTCTTCAATATGCCCTTCACCAACATGCAGTGTTTCCTTGATTGAATTAGCTGTCACAATAAAATTTGCGCCTAGATCCTTTGCATTGAGGGCTATCTGAAAACGGCTTTGGCGCTGAAGTTGTCTGTGAATGTGGAGTTGGTGGCATGTGAAACCAGCATGTGGAGCATTGATTTGTGTGGGATGCTCACCCAGCTTCTTTTCATTCCAAGACAATGCACTCAAAGGGCATTAAGCATAGAGTGTGAAAAGTGAGTTTCCTTGCGAGCTGCTTGGAAGCCTGATGGTGTGTGAAGTTAGTGAGCCAAATGGAGTTGTTCTCCAACAGGAACCACTCGGATGCTTCTTCTTCAATATCCCCTTCACCAACATGCAGTGTTTCCTTGTTTGAATTAGCTGTCACACCAATATTTGCGTCTAGAGCCTTTGCATTGAGGTCTATCTTAAAAAGGCTTTGGCGCTGAAGTTGTCTGTGAATGATGAGTTGGTCGCATGTGAAACCCGTATGTGGAGCATGGGTTTGTGTTTGATGCTCACCAAGCTTCTTTTCATTCCAAGATAATGCACTCAAAGGGCATTCAGCATAGAGTGTGAAAAGTGAGTTTCCTTGAGAGCTGCTTGGAAGCCTGATGGTGTGTGAAGTTAGTGGGCCAAATGGAGTTGTTCTCCCACAAGAACCACTCGGCTGCTTCTTCTTCAATATGCCCTTCACCAACATGCAGTGTTTCCTTGATTGAATTAGCACTCACACCAATATTTGCGTCTAGAGCCTTCGCATTGAGGGCTATCTGAAAACGGCTTGGCGCGGAAGTTGTCTGTGAATTTGGAGTTGGTGGCATGTGAAACACGCATGTGGAGCATTGGTTTGTGTGGGATGCTCACCCAGGTTCTTTTCGGTCCTAGGCATTCTACGGGCTTTAAGCATAGAGTGTGAAAAGTGAGTTTCCTTGAGAGCTGCTTGGAAGCCTGATAGTTTGTGAAGTTAGTGAGCGAAATGGAGTTGTTCTCTCACAAGAACCACTCGTCTGATTCTTCTTCAATATGCCCTTCACCAACATGCAGTGTTTCCTTGATTGAATTAGCTCTCAAACCAATATTTGCATCTAGAGCCTTTGCATTGAGGGCTATCTGAAAACGGCCTTGGCGCTGAAGTTGTCTGTGAATGTGAAGTTGGTGGCATATGAAAGCCGTATGTGGAGCATTGGTTTGTGTGGGATGCTCACCCAGGTTCATTCCTAGATAATGCACTCAAAGGGCATTAAGCATAGAGTGTGACAAGTGAGATTCCTTGAGAGCTGCTTGGAAGCCTGATGGCGTGTGACGTTAGTGAGCCAAATGAAGTTGTTTTCCCTCAAGAACCTCTCGGCTGCTGCTTCTTCAATATGCCCTTCAGCAACATGCAGTGTTTCCTTGTTTGAAATAGCTCTCACACTAATATTTGCGTCTAGAGCCTTTGCATTGAGGTCTATCTGAAAATGGCTTTGGCGCTGAAGTTGTCTGTGAATGATGAGTTGGTGGCATGTCAAACCCGCATGTGGAGCATGGGTGTGTGTTTGATGCTCACCAAGCTTCTTTTCATTCCAAGATATTGCACTCAAAGGGCATTAAGCATAGAGTGTGACAAGTGAGATTCCTTGAGAGCTGCTTGGAAGCCTGATGGCGTGTGACGTTAGTGAGCCAAATGAAGTTGTTTTCCCTCAAGAACCTCTCGGCTGCCTCTTCTTCAATATGCCCTTCACCAACATGCAGTGTTTCCTTGATTGAATTAGCTCTCACACCTATATTTGCGTCTAGAGCCTTTGCATTGAGGTCTATCTGAAAATGGCTTTGGCGCTGAAGTTGTCTGTGAATGTGTAGTTGGTGGCATGTGAAACCTGCATGTGGAGCATTGGTTTGTGTGCAATGCTGTACCAGGTTCATTCCTAGATAATACACTCTTTGGCATTAAGCATAGAGTGTGAAAAGTGAGTTTCCATGAGAGCTGCTTGGAAGCCTGATGGTGTGTGAAGTTAGTGAGCCAAATGGTGTTGTTCTCCCACAAGAACCACTCGGCTGATTCTTCTTCAATATGCCCTTCACCAAAATGCAGTGTTTCCTTGATAGAATTTGCTCTCACAACAATGTTATAGTCTAGAGCCTTTGCCTTGAGGGCTATCTGAAAACGGCTTTGGCGCTGAAGTTGTCTGTGAATGTGGAGTTGGTGGCATGTGAAACCCGCATGTGGAGCATTGGTTTGTGTGCGATGCTCACCAAGCTGCTTTTCAGTGCTAGGCTCAACAGGCATTAAGCATAGGGTGTGAATAGTGAGTTTTCTTGAGAGCTGCTTGGAAGCTGATTGTGTGTGAAGTTAGTGAGCCAAATGTAGTTGTTCTGCCACAAGAACCACTCGGCTGATTCTTCTTCAATATGCCCTTCACCAACATGCAGTGTTTCCTTGATTGAATTAGCTCTCACACCAATATTTGCGTCTACAAATTGCATTGAGGTATATCTGAACACAGCTTTGGCGCTGAAGTTGTCTGTGAATGTGGAGTTGGTGGCATGTGAAACCCGCATGTGGAGCATTGGTTTGTGTGAGATGCTCTACTAGGTTCATTCCTAGATAATGCACTCTTTTGGCATTAAGCATAGAGTGTGAAAAGTGAGTTTCTTTGAGAGCTGCTTGGAAGCCTGATGGTGTGTGACGTTAGTGAGCCAAATGGAGTTGTTCTCCCACAAGAACCACTCGGCTGATTCTTCTTCAATATGCCCTTCCCCAACATGCAGTGTTTCCTTGATTGAATGAGCTCTCACACCAATATTTGCGTCTAGAGCCTTTGCATTGAGGGCTATCTGAAAACGGCTTGGCGCGGAAGTTGTCTGTGAATTTGGAGTTGGTGGCATGTGAAACCTGCATGTGGAGCATTGGTTTGTGTGGGATGCTCACCCAGGTTCTTTTCGGTCCTAGGCATTCTACGGGCTTTAAGCATAGAGTGTGAAAAGTGAGTTTCCTTGAGAGCTGCTTGGAAGCCTGATAGTGTGTGAAGTTAGGGAGCGAAATGGAGTTGTTCTCCCACAAGAACCACTTGGCTGATTCTTCTTCAATATGCCCTTCACGAACATGCAGTGTTTCCTTGATTGAATTAGCTCTCAAACCAATATTTGCATATAGAGCCTTTGCCTTGAGGGCTATCTGAAAACGGCCTTGGCGCTAAAGTTGTCTGTGAATGTGAAGTTGGTGGCATGTGAATGCCGTATGTGGAGCATTGGTTTGTGTGGGATGCTCACCCAGGTTCATTCCTAGATAATGCACTCAAAGGGCATTAAGCATAGAGTGTGAAAAGTGAGATTCCTTGAGAGATGCTTGGGAGCGTGATGGTGTGTGAAGTTAGTGAGCCAAATGGATTTGTTCTCCCACAAGAACCACTTGGCTGATTCTTCTTCAATATGCCCTTCACGAACATGCAGTGTTTCCTTGATTGAATTAGCTCTCAAACCAATATTTGCATATAGAGCCTTTGCCTTGAGGGCTATCTGAAAACGGCCTTGGCGCTGAAGTTGTCTGTGAATGTGGATTTGGTGGCATGTGAAAAACGCATGTGGAGCATTGGTTTGTGTGGGATGCTCTACCAGGTTCATTCCTAGATAATGCACTCAAAAGGCATTAAGCATAGAGTGTGAAAAGTGAGTTTCCATGAGAGCTGCTTGGAGGCCTGATGGTGTGTGACGTTTGTGAGGCAAATGAAGTTGTTCTCCCACAAGAACCACTCGGCTGCTTGTTCTTCTATATGCCCTTCACCAACATGCAGTGTTTCCTTGATTGAATTAGCTCTCACACCAATATTTGCGTCTAGAGCCTTTGCATTGAGGGCTATCTGAAAAAGGCTTTGGCGCTGAAGTTGTCTGTGAATGTGGAGTTGGTGGCATGTGAAATACGCATGTGGAGCATTGGTTTGTGTCTGATGCTCACCAAGCTTCTTTTCAATCCAAGGCACTCAATGGGCATTAAGCATAGAGTGTGAAAAGTGAGTTTCCTTTAGAGCTGCTTGGAAGCCTGATGGGGTGTGAAGTTAGTGAGCCAAATGGAGTTGTTCCCCCACAAGAACCACTCGGCTGATTCTTCCTCAATATGCCCTTCACCAACATGCAGTGTTTCCTTGATAGAATTAGCTCTTACACCAATATTTGCTTCTACAGGTTTTGCATTGAGGGCTATCTGAAAACAGCCTTGGCGCTGAAGTTGTCTATGAATGTGAAGTTGGTGGCATGTGAAAGCCGCATGTGGAGCATTGGTTTGTGTGGGATGCTCACCCAGGTTCATTCCTAGATAATGCACTCAACTGGCATTAAGAATAGAGTGTAAAAAGTGAGTTTTCTTGAGAGCTGCTTGGAAGCCTGATGGTGTGTGAAGTTAGTGAGCCAAATGGAGTTGTTCTCCCACAAGAACCACTCGGCTGATTCTTCTTCAATATGCCCTTCCCCAACATGCAGTGTTTCCTTGATTGAATCAGCTCTCTCACCAATATTTGCGTCTAGAGCCTTTGCATTGAGTGCTATCTGAAAACGTCTGTGGCGCTGAAGTTGCTTGTGAATGTGGAGTTGGTGGCATGTGAAACCCGCATGTGGAGCATTGGTTTGTGTGGGATGCTCACCAAGCTTCATTTCAGTCCTAGCACTCAAAGGGCATTAAGCATAGAGTGTAAAAACTGAGTTTCCTTGAGAGCTGCTTGGAAGCCTGATGGTGTGTGAAGTTAGTGAGCCAAATGGAGTTGTTCTCCCACAAGAACCACTCGGCTGATTCTTCTTCAATATGCCCTTCACCAACATGCAGTGTTTCCTTGATTGAATTAGCTCTCACACCAATATTTGCGTCTAGAGCCTTTGCATTGAGTGCCATCTGAAAATGGCTGTGGCGCTGAAGTTGCCTGTGAATGTGGAGTTGGTGGCATGTGAAACCAGCATGTGGAGCATTCGTTTGTGTTGATGCTCTACTAGGTTCATTCCTAGAAAATGCAATCAAAGGGCACTAAGCATAGAGTGTGAAAAGTGATTTTCCTTGAGAGCTGCTTGGAAGCCTGATGGTGTGTGAAGTTAGTGGGCCAAATGGAGTTGTTCTCCCACAAGAACCACTCGGCTGCTTGTTCTTCTATATGCCCTTCACCAACATGCACTGTTTCCTTGATTGAATTAGCTCTCACACCAATATTTGTGTCTAGAGCCTTTGCATTGAGTGCTATCTGAAAACGTCTGTGGCGCTGAAGTTGCCTGTGAATGTGGAGTTGGTGGCATGTGAAAGCCGCATGTGGAGCATTCGGTTGTATAGGATGCTGTACCAGGTTCATTCCTAGATAATGCACTCAAAGGGCACTAAGCATAGAGTATGAAAACTGAGTTTCCTTGAGATATGCTTGGAAGCCTGATGGTGTGTGAAGTTAGTAAGATAAATGGAGTTGTTCTCCCACGAGAAACACTCAGCTGATTCTTCTTCAATATGCCTTTCACCAACATGCAGTGTTTCCTTCATTGAATTAGCTCTCACACCAATATTTGCGTCCAGAGCCTTTACAATGAGGGCTATCTAAAAACAGCTGTGGCGCTGAAGTTGCCCGTGAATGTGGAATTGGTGGCATGTGAAACCCGCATGTGGAGCATTGGTTTGTGTAGGATGCTCACCAAGCTTCATTTCAGTCCTAGGCATTCAAAGGGCACTAAGCCTAGAGTGTGAAAACTGAGTTTCCTTGAGAACTGCTTGGAAGCCTGATGGTGTGTGAAGTTAGTGAGCCAAATGGATTTGTTCTCCCACAAGAACCACTCGGCTGAATCTTCTTCAATATGCCCTTCACCAACATGCAGTGCTTCCTTGATTGAATTAGCTCTCACACCAATATTTGCGTCTAGAGCCTTTGCAATGAGGGCTATCTGAAAACGGCTGTGGCGCTGAAGTTGCCTGTGAATGTGGAGTTGGTGGCATGTGAAACACGCATGTGGATCATTCGTTTGTGTTTGATGCTCACCAAGCTTCATCTCAGGCCTAGGCACTCAACGGACATTAAGCACAGAGTGTGAAAACTGAGTTTCCTTGAGAGCTGCTTGGAAGCCTGATGGTGTGTGAAGTTTGTGAGCCAAATGGATTTGTTCTGCGACAAGAACCACTCGGCTGATTCTTCTTCAATATGCCCTTCACCAACATGCAGTGTTTCCTTGTTTGAATTAGCTCTCACACCAAAATATGCGCCTAGATCCTTTGCATTGAGGGCTATCTGAAAACGGCTTTGGCGCTGAAGTTGTCTGTGAATGTGGAGTTGGTGGCATGTGAAACCCGCATGTGGAGCATTCGCTTGTGTGTGATGCTCTACCAGGTTCATTCTTGGATAATGCACTCAAAGTGCATTAAACATAGAGTGTGAAAAGTGAGTTTCCTTGAGAGCTTCATCTAAGCCTAATGCTATGTGAAGTTAGTGAGCCAAATGGATTTGTTCTCCGACAAGAACCACTCGGCTGCTTCTTCTTCAATATGCCCTTCACCATCATGCAGTGTTTCCTTAATTGAATTAGCTCTCACACCAATATTTGCGTCTAGAGCCTTTGCATTGAGGGCTATCTGAAAATGGCTTTGGCGCTGAAGTTGCCTGTGAATGTGGAGTTGGTGGCATGTGAAACCCGCATGTGGAGCATTCGGATGTATAGGATGCTGTACCAGGTTCATTCCTAGATAATGCACTCAAAGGGCACTAAGCATAGAGTGTGAAAACTGAGTTTCCTTGAGATCTGCTTGGAAGCCTGATGGTATGTGAAGTTAGTAAGATAAATGGGGTTGTTAACCCAAAAGAACCACTCGGCTTATTCTTCTTCAATATGCCCTTCACCAACATGCAGTGTTTCCTTGATTGAATGAGCTCTCACACCAATATTTGCGTCTAGAGCCTTTGCATTGAGGGCTATCTGAAAACGGCTGTGGCGCTGAAGTTGCCTGTGAATGTTTAGTTGGTGGCATGTGAAACCAGCATGTGGAGCATTTGTTTGTGTGAGATGCTCACCAAGCTTCATTTCAGTCCTAGGCACTCAAAGGGCATTAAGCATAGAGTATGAAAACTGAGTTTCCTTGAGAGCTGCTTGGAAGCCTGATGGTGTGTGAAGTTAGTGAGCCAAATGGATTTGTTCTCCCACAAGAACCACTCGGCTGATTCTTCTTCAATATGCGCTTCACCAACATGCAGTGCTTCCTTGATTGAATTAGCTCTCACACCAATATTTGCGTCTGGAGACTTTGCAATGAGGGCTCTCTGAAAACGGCTGTGGCGCTGAAGTTGCCTGTGAATGTGGAGTTGGTGGCATTTGAAACCCGCATGTGGATCATCCGTTTGTGTTTGATGCTCACCATGCTTCATCTCAGGCCTAGGCACTCAACGGACATTAAGCATAGAGTGTGAAAAGTGATTTTCCTTGCGAGCTGCTTGGAAGTCTGATGGTGTGTGACGTTAGTAGGCCAAATTGAGTTGTTCTCCCACAAGAACCACTCAGCTGATTCTTCTTCAATATGCCCTTCACCAACATGCAGTGTTTCCTTCATTGAATTAGCTCTCACACCAATATTTGCGTCTACCTTCTTTGCATTGTGGGCTATCTGAAAACGGCTGAGGCGCTGAAGTTGCCTGTGAATGTGGAGTTGATGGCATGTGAAACCCGCATGTGGAGCATTGGTTTGTTTGCAATGCTGTACCAGGTTCATTCTTGGATAATGCACTCAAAGGGCATTAAACATAGAGTGTGAAAAGTGAGTTTCCTTGAGGGCTGCGTCGAAGCCTAATGCTATGTGAAGTTAGTGAGGCAAAAGGAGTTGTTCTCCCACAAGAACCACTCAGCTGATTCTTCTTCAATATGCCCTTCCCAACATGCAGTGTTTCATTCATTGAATTAGCACTCACACCAATATTTGCGTCTACCTACTTTGCATTGAGGGCTATCTGAAAACGGTTGTGGCGCTGAAGTTGTCTGTGAATGTGGAGTTGGTGGCATGTGAAACCCGCATGTGGAGCATTCGTTTGTGTGGGATGCTGTACCAGGTTCATTCTTGGATAATGCACTCAAAGGGCATTACACATAGAGTGTGAAAAGTGAGTTTCCTTGAGGGCTGCGTCGAAGCCTAATGCTATGTGAAGTTAGAGAGGCAAATGGAGTTGTTCTCCCACAAGAACCACTCGGCTGCTTCTTCTTCAATATGTCTTTCACCAACATACAGTGTTTCCGTGATTGAATTGGCTCTCACACCAATATTTGCGTCTAGAGCCTATGCATTGAGGGCTATCTGAAAACGGCTTTGGCGCTGAAGTTGTCTTTGAATGTGGAGTTGGTGACATTTGAAATCCGCATGTGGAGCATTCGTTTGTGTGTGATGCTGTACCAGGGTCATTCCTAAAGAATGCACTCAAAGGGCATTAAACATAGTGTGTGAAAAGTGAGCTTTCTTGAGGCTGCGTCGAAGCCTAATGCTATGTGAAGTTAGTGAGGCAAATGGAGTAGTTCTCCCACAAGAACCACTCGGCTGATTCTTCTTCAATATGCCCTTCCCCAACATGCAGTGTTTCCTTGATTGAATTAGCACTCACACCAATATTTGCGTCTACCTACTTTGCATTGAGTGATATCTGAAAACGGCTGTGGCGCTGAAGTTGTCTTTGAATGTGGAGTTGGTGGCATGTGAAACCCGCATGTGGAGCATTCGTTTGTGTGGGATGCTGTACCAGGTTCATTCTTGGATTATGCACTCAAAGTGCATTAAACATAGAGTGTGAAAAGTGAGTTTCCTTGAGAGCTGCGTCGAAGCCTAATGCTATGTGAAGTTAGAGAGGCAAATGGAGTTGTTCTCCCACAAGAACCACTCGGCTGCTTCTTCTTCAATATGTCTTTCACCAACATACAGTGTTTCCGTGATTGAATTGGCTCTCACACCAATATTTGCGTCTAGAGCCTTTGCATTGAGGGCTATCTGAAAACGGCTTTGGCGCTGAAGTTGTCTTTGAATGTGGAGTTGGTGGCATTTGAAACCCGCATGTGGAGCATTCGTTTGTGTGGGATGCTGTACCAGGGTCATTCCTAAATAATGCACTCAAAGGGCATTAAACATAGAGTGTGAAAAGTGAGTTTCCTTGAGGGCTGCGCCGAAGCCTAATGCTGTGTGAGGTTAGTGAGGCAAATGGAGTTGTTCTCCCACAAGAACCACTCGGCTGATTCTTCTTCAATATGCCCTTCCCAAACATGCAGTGTTTCCTTGATTGAATTAGCTCTCACACCAATATTTGCGTCTACCTACTTTGCATTGAGGGCTATCTGAAAACGGCTGTGGCTCTGAAGTTACATGTGAATGTGGAGTTGGTGGCATGTGAAACCCGCATGTGGAGCATTTGTTTGTGTGTGATGCTGTACCAGGTTCATTCCTAAATAATGCACTCAAAGGGCATTAAGCAAAGAGTGTGAAAACTGAGTTTCCTTGAGAGCTGTGTCGAAGTCTAATGCTATGTGAAGTTAGTGAGGCAAATGGAGTTGAAGAACCACTCGGCTGATTCTTCTTCAATATTCCCTTCACCAACATGCAGTGTTTCCGTGATTGAATTAGCTCTCACACCAATATTTGCGTCTAGAGCCTTTGCATTGAGGGCTTTCTGAAAATGGCTTTGGCGCTGAAGTTGTCTGTGAATGTGGAGTTGGTGGCATGTGAAACCCGCATGTGGAGCATTGGTTTGTGTGGGATGCTCACCAAGCTTCATTTCAGTATTAGGCAAAGAAAGGGCATTAAGCCTAGAGTGTGAAAACTGAGTTTCCTTGAAAGCTGCTTGGAAGCCTGATGGTGTGTGAAGTTAGTGAGCCAAATGTAGTTGTTCTCCCACAAGAACAACTCGGCTGATTCTTCTTCAATATGCGCTTCACCAACATGCAGTGTTTCCTTGATTGTATTTGCTCTCACACCAATATTTGCTCCTAGAGCCTTTGCATTGAGGGCTATCTGAAAACGGCTTTGGCGCTGAAGTTGTCTGTGAATGTGGAGTTGGTGGCATGTGAAACCCGCATGTGGAGCATTGGTTTGTGTGGGAAGCTCACCAAGCTTCATTTCAGTCCTAGGCTCTCAAATGGCAGTAAGCATAGAGTGTGAAAACTGAGTTTCCTTGAGAGCTGCTTGGAAGCCTGATGGTGTGTGAAATTAGTGAGCCAAATGGAGTTGTTCTCCCACAAGAACCACTCGGCTGATTCTTCTTCAATATGCGCGTCACCAACATGCAGTGTTTCCTTGATTGAATTAGTTCTCACACCAATATTGGCGCAAAGAGCCTTTGTATTGAGGGCTATCTGAAAATGCCTTTGGCTATAAAGTTGTCTGTGAATGTGGAGTTGTAGGCATGTGAAACCCGCATGTGGAGCATTGGTTTGTGTGGGATGCTCTACCAGGTTCATTCCTAGATAATACACTCAAAATGCATTAAGCATAGAGTGTGAAAACTGAGTTTCCTTGAGAGCTTTTTGGAAGCCTGATGGTGTGTGAAGTTAGTGAGGCAAATGGAGTTGTTCTCCCACAAGAACCACTCGGCTGATTCTTCTTCAATCTGCGCTTCACCAACATGCAGTGTTTCCTTGATTGAATTAGCTCTCACACCAAAATTTGCGCATAGAGCCTTTGTATTGAGGGCTATCAGAAAACGGCTTTGGCGCTGAAGTTGTCTGTGAATGTGGAGTTGGTGGCATGTGAAACCCGCATGTGGAGCATTTGTTTGTGTGGGATGCTCTGCCAGGTTTATTCCTAGATAATGCACTCAAAGGGCATTAAGCCTAGAGTGTGAAAACTGAGTTTCCTTGATAGCTGCTTGGAAGCCTGATGGTGTGTGAAGTTAGTGAGCCAAATGGAGTTGTTCTCCCACAAGAATCACTCGGCTGATTCTTCTTCAAAATGCGCTTCACCAACATGCAGTGTTTCCTTGATTGAATTAGCTCTCACACCAATATATGCGCCTAGAGCCCTTGTATTGTGGGCTATCTGAAAACAGCTTTGGCTAGGAAGTTTTCTGTGAATGTGGAGTTGGTGGCATGTGAAACCCACATGTGGAGCATTGGTTTGTGTGGGATGCTCACCAAGCTTCATTTGCATATTAGGCACTCAAAGGGCATTAAGCCTAGAGTGTGAAAACTGAGTTTCCTTGAGAGCTGCTTGGAAGCCTGATGGTGTGTGAAGTTAGTGAGGCAAATGGAGTTGTTCTCCCACAAGAAATACTCGGCCGATTCTTCTTCAATATGCGCTTCACCAACATGCAGAGTTTCCTTGATTGTATTTGCTCTCACACCAATATTTGCTCCTAAAGCCTTTGCATTGAGGGCTATCTGAAAACGGCTTTGGTGCTGAATTTGTCTGTGAATGTGGAGTTGGTGGCATGTGAAACCAGCATGTGGAGCATTGGTTTGTGTGGGATGCTCTACCAGGTTCAATCCTAGAAAATGCACTCAAAGGGCATTAAGCCTAGATTGTAAAAACTGAGTTTCCTTGAGAGCTGCTTGGAAGCCTGATGGTGTGTGAAGTTAGTGAGCCAAATGGAGTTGTTCTCCCAAAAGAACAACTCGGCTGATTCTTCCTCAATATGCGCTTCACCAACATGCAGTGTTTCCTTGATTGAATTAGCTCTCACACCAATATTTGCGCCTAGAGCCCTTGTATTGAGGGCTATCTAAAAAAGGCTTTGGCACTGAAGTTTTCTGTGAATGTGGAGTTGGTGGCATGTGAAACCCGCATGTGGAGCATTGGTTTGTGTGGGAAGCTCACCAAGCTTCATTTCAGTCATAGGCACTCAAAGGGCATTAAGCATAGAGTGTGAAAACTGAGTTTCCTTGAGAGCTGCTTGGAAGCCTGATGGTGTGTGAAGTTAGTGAGCCAAATGGAGTTGTTCTCCCACAAGAACCACTCGGCTGATTCTTCCTCAATATGCGCTTCACCAACATGCAGTGTTTCCTTGATTGAATTAGCTCTCACACCAATATTTGCGTATAGAGTCTTTGTATTGAGGGCTATCTGAAAACGGCTTTGGCTATGAATTTGTCTGTGAATGTGGAGTTGGTGGCATGTGAAACCCGCATGTGAACATTGGTTTGTGTGGGATGCTCTACCAGGTTCATTCCTAGATAATGCACTAAAAGGGCATTAAGCCTAGAGTGTGAAAACTGAGTTTCCTTGAGAGCTCCTTGGAAGCCTGATGGTGTGTGAAGTTAGTGAGCCAAATGGAGTTATTCTCCCACAAGAATCACTCGGCTGATTCTTCTTCAATATGCCCTTCACCAACATGCAGTGTTTCCTTGATGAATTAGCTCTCACACCATTGAATTAGCTCTCACACCAATATTTGCGCATAGAGCCTTTGTATTGAGGGCTATCTGAAAACGGCTTTGGCAGGAAGTGGTCTTTGAATGTGGAGTTGGTGGCATGTGAAACCCGCATGTGGAGCATTGGTTTGTGTGGGAAGCTCACCAAGCTTCATTTCAGTTCTAGGCACTCAAATGGCATGAAGCCTAGAGTGTGAAAACTGAGTTTCCTTGAAAGCTGCTTGGAAGCCTGATGGTGTGTGAAGTTAGTGTGCCAAATGGAGTTGTTCTCCCACAAGAAATACTCGGCCGATTCTTCTTCAATATGCGCTTCACCAACAAGCAGAGTTTCCTTGATTGTATTTGCTCTCACACCAATATTTGCTCCTAAAGCCTTTGCATTGAGGGCTATCTGAAAACGGCTTTGGTGCTGAATTTGTCTGTGAATGTGGAGTTGGTGGCATGTGAAACCAGCATGTGGAGCATTGGTTTGTGTGGGATGCTCTACCAGGTTCAATCCTAGAAAATGCACTCAAAGGGCATTAAGCCTAGATTGTAAAAACTGAGTTTCCTTGAGAGCTGCTTGGAAGCCTGATGGTGTGTGAAGTTAGTGAGCCAAATGGAGTTGTTCTCCCAAAAGAACAACTCGGCTGATTCTTCCTCAATATGCGCTTCACCAACATGCAGTGTTTCCTTGATTGAATTAGCTCTGACACCAATATTTGCGCCTAGAGCCCTTGTATTGAGGGCTATCTAAAAAAGGCTTTGGCACTGAAGTTTTCTGTGAATGTGGAGTTGGTGGCATGTGAAACCCGCATGTGGAGCATTGGTTTGTGTGGGAAGCTCACCAAGCTTCATTTCAGTCCTAGGCACTCAAAGGGCATTAAGCATAGAGTGTGAAAACTGAGTTTCCTTGAGAGCTGCTTGGAAGCCTGATGGTGTGTGAAGTTAGTGAGCCAAATGGAGTTGTTCTCCCACAAGAACCACTCGGCTGATTCTTCCTCAATATGCGCTTCACCAACATGCAGTGTTTCCTTGATTGAATTAGCTCTCACACCAATATTTGCGTATAGAGTCTTTGCATTGAGGGCTATCTGAAAACGGCTTTGGCTATGAATTTGTCTGTGAATGTGGAGTTGGTGGCATGTGAAACCCGCATGTGAACATTGGTTTGTGTGGGATGCTCTACCAGGTTCATTCCTAGATAATGCACTAAAAGGGCATTAAGCCTAGAGTGTGAAAACTGAGTTTCCTTGAGAGCTCCTTGGAAGCCTGATGGTGTGTGAAGTTAGTGAGCCAAATGGAGTTATTCTCCCACAAGAATCACTCGGCTGATTCTTCTTCAATATGCCCTTCACCAACATGCAGTGTTTCCTTGATGAATTAGCTCTCACACCATTGAATTAGCTCTCACACCAATATTTGCGCATAGAGCCTTTGTATTGAGGGCTATCTGAAAACGGCTTTGGCAGGAAGTGGTCTTTGAATGTGGAGTTGGTGGCATGTGAAACCCGCATGTGGAGCATTGGTTTGTGTGGGAAGCTCACCAAGCTTCATTTCAGTTCTAGGCACTCAAATGGCATGAAGCCTAGAGTGTGAAAACTGAGTTTCCTTGAAAGCTGCTTGGAAGCCTGATGGTGTGTGAAGTTAGTGAGGCAAATAGAGTTGTTCTCCCACAAGAAATACTCTGCTGATTCTTCTTCAATATGCGCTTCCCCAACATGCAGAGTTTCCTTGATTGTATTTGCTCTCACACCAATATTTGCTCCTAGAGCCTTTGCGCTGAGGGCTATCAGAAAACGGCTTTGGTGCTGAATTTGTCTGTGAATGTGGAGTTGGTGGCATGTGAAACCCGCATGTGGAGCATTCGTTTGTGTGGGATGCTCTACCAGGTTCATTCCTAGATAATGCACTCAAAATGCATTAAGCAGAGAGTGTGAAAACTGAGTTTCCTTGAGATCTGCTTGGAAGCCTGATGGTGTGTGAAGTTAGTGAGCCAAATGGAGTTGTTCTCCCACAAGAATCACTCGGCTGATTCTTCTTCAATATGCGCTTCACCAACATGCAGTGTTTCCTTGATTGAATTAGCTCTCACACTAATATTTTTGTCTAGAGCCTTTGTATTGAGGGCTATCTGAAAACGGCTTTGGCGCTGAAGTTGTCTGTGAATGTGGAGTTGGTGGCATGTGAAACCCGCATGTGGAGCACTGGTTTTTATGGGATGCTCTACCAGGTTCAATCCTAGAAAATGCACTCAAAGGGCATTAAGCCTAGATTGTAAAAACTGAGTTTCCTTGAGAGCTGCTTGGAAGCCTGATGGTGTGTGAAGTTAGTGAGCCAAATGGAGTTGTTCTCCCACAAGAACAACTCGGCTGATTCTTCCTCAATATGCGCTTCACCAACATGCAGTGTTTCCTTGATTGAATTAGCTCTCACACCAATATTTGCGCCTAGAGCCCTTGTATTGAGGGCTATCTAAAAAAGGCTTTGGCACTGAAGTTTTCTGTGAATGTGGAGTTGGTGGCATGTGAAACCCGCATGTGGAGCATTGGTTTGTGTGGGAAGCTCACCAAGCTTCATTTCAGTCCTAGGCACTCAAAGGGCATTAAGCCTAGAGTGTGAAAACTGAGTTTTCTTGAGAGCTGCTTGGAAGCCTGATGGTGTGTGAAGTTAGTGAGCCAAATGGAGTTGTTCTCCCACAAGAACCACTCGGCTGATTTTTCTTCAATATGCGCTTCACCAACATGCAGTGTTTCCTTGATTGAATTAGCTCTCACACCAATATTTGCGTATAGAGCCCTTTTATTGAGGGCTATCTGAAAACGGCTTTGGCAGTAAGTGGTCTGTGAATGTGGAGTTGGTGGCATGTGAAACCCGCATGTGGAGCATTCGTTTGTGTGGGAAGCTCACCAAGCTTCATTTCAGTCCTAGGCACTCAAAGGGCATTAAGCCTAGAGTGTGAAAACTGAGTTTCCTTGAAAGCTGCTTGGAAGCCTGATGGTGTGTGAAGTTAGTGAGCCAAATGGAGTTGTTCTCCCACAAGAACCACTCGGCTGATTCTTCTTCAAAATGCGCTTCACCAACATGCAGTGTTTCCTTGATTGAATTAGCTCTCACACCAATATTTGCGCCTAGAGCCTTTGCATTGAGGGCTATCTGAAAACGGCTTTGGCGCTGAAGTTGTCTGTGAATGTGGAGTTGGTGGCATGTCAAACCCGCATGTGGAGCATTGGTTTGTGTGGGATGCTCTGCCAGGTTTATTCCTTGATAATGCACTCAAAGGGCATTAAGCCTAGAGTGTGAAAACTGAGTTTCCTTGAGAGCTTTTTGGAAGCCTGATGGTGTGTGAAGTTAGTGAGCCAAATGGAGTTGTTCTCCCACAAGAATCACTCGGCTGATTCTTCTTCAATATGCGCTTCACCAACATGCAGTGTTTCCTTGATTGAATTAGCTCTGACACCAATATTTGCGCCTAGAGCCCTTGTATTGTGGGCTATCTCAAAACGGCTTTGGCGCTGAAGTTGTCTGTGAATGTGGAGTTGGTGGCATGTGAAACCCGCATGTGGAGCATTGGTTTGTGTGGGAAGCTCACAAAGCTTCATTTCAGTCCTAGGGTCTCAAATGGCAGTAAGCCTAGAGTGTGAAAACTGAGTTTCCTTGAGAGCTGCTTGGAAGCCTGATGGTGTGTGAAGTTAGTGAGCCAAATGGAGTTGTTCTCCCACAAGAACCACTCGGCTGATTCTTCTTCAATATGCGCTTCACCAACATGCCGTGTTTCCTTGATTGAATTAGCTCTCACACCAATATTGGCGCATAGAGCCTTTGTATTGAGGGCTATCTGAAAATGGCTTTGGCTATAAAGTTGTCTGTGAATGTGGAGTTGGTGGCATGTGAAACCCGCATGTGAACATTGGTTTGTGTGGGATGCTCTACCAGGTTCATTCCTAGATAATACACTCAAAATGCATTAAGCCTAGAGTGTGAAAACTGAGTTTCCTTGAGAGCTGCTTGGAAGCCTGATGGTGTGTGAAGTTAGTGAGGCAAATGGAGTTGTTCTCCCACAAGAACCACTCGGCTGATTCTTCTTCAATATGCGCTTCACCAACATGCAGTGTTTCCTTGATTGTATTAGCTCTCTCACCAAAATTTGCGCCTAGAGGCTTTGTATTGAGGGCTATCTGAAAGAGGCTTTGGCGCTGAAGTTGTCTGTGAATGTGGAGTTGGTGGCATGTGAAACCCACATGTGGAGCATTGGTTTGTGTGGGAAGCTCACCAAGCTTCATTTCAGTCCTAGGCACTCAAAGGACATTAAGCCTAGAGTGTGAGAACTGAGTTTCCTTGAGAGCTGCTTGGAAGCCTGATGGTGTGTGAAGTTAGTGAGCCAAATGGAGTTGTTCTCCCACAAGAATCACTCGGCTGATTCTTCTTCAATATGCGCTTCACCAACATGTAGTGTTTCCTTGATTGAATTAGCTCTCACACTAATATTTTTGTCTAGAGCCTTTGTATTGAGGGCTATCTGAAAACGGCTTTGGCGCTGAATTTGTCTGTGAATGTGGAGTTGGTGGCATGTGAAACCCGCATGTGGAGCACTGGTTTTTTATGGGATGCTCTACCAGGTTCAATCCTAGAAAATGCACTTAAAGGGCATTAAGCCTAGAGTGTAAAAACTGAGTTTCCTTGAGAGCTGCTTGGAAGCCTGATGGTGTGTGAAGTTAGTGAGGCAAATGGAGTTGTTCTCCCACAAGAACAACTCGGCTGATTCTTCCTCAATATGCGCTTCACCAACATGCAGTGTTTCCTTGATTGAATTAGCTCTCGCACCAATATTTGCGCCTAGAGCCCTTGTATTGAGGGCTATCTAAAAAAGGCTTTGGCGCTGAAGTTTTCTGTGAATGTGGAGTTGGTGGCATGTGAAACCCGCATGTGGAGCATTGGTTTGTGTGGGAAGCTCACCAAGCTTCATTTCAGTCCTAGGCACTCAAAGGGCATTAAGCCTAGAGTGTGAGAACTGAGTTTCCTTGAGAGCTGCTTGGAAGCCTGATGGTGTGTGAAGTTAGTGAGCCAAATGGAGTTGTTCTCCCACAAGAACCACTCGGCTGATTCTTCCTCAATATGCGCTTCACCAACATGCAGTGTTTCCTTGATTGAATTAGCTCTGACACCAATATTTGCGCCTAGAGCCCTTGTATTGTGGGCTATCTCAAAACGGCTTTGGCGCTGAAGTTGTCAGTGAATGTGGAGTTGGTGGCATGTGAAACCCGCATGTGGAGCATTGGTTTGTGTGGGATGCTGTACCAGGTTCATTCCTAGATAATGCACTCAAAGAGCATTAAGCAGAGAGTGTGAAAACTGAGTTTCCTTGAGAGCTTTTTGGAAGCCTGATGGTGTGTGAAGTTAGTGAGGCAAATGGAGTTGTTCTCCCACAAGAATCACTCGGCTGATTCTTCCTCAATACGCGCTTCACCAACATGCAGTGTTTCCTTGATTGAATTAGCTCTCACACCAATATTTGCGCCTAGAGGCTTTGTATTGAGGGCTATCAGAAAGAGGCTTTGGCGCTGAAGTTGTCTGTGAATGTGGAGTTGGTGGCATGTGAAACCCGCATGTGAACATTGGTTTGTGTGGGATGCTCTACCAGGTTCATTCCTAGATAATACACTCAAAATGCATTAAGCCTAGAGTGTGAAAACTGAGTTTCCTTGAGAGCTGCTTGGAAGCCTGATGGTGTGTGAAGTTAGTGAGCCAAATGGAGTTGTTCTCCCACAAGAACCACTCGGCTGATTCTTCTTCAATATGCGCTTCACCAACATGAAGTGTTTCCTTGATTGTATTAGCTCTCTCACCAAAATTTGCGCCTAGAGCTTTGTATTGAGGGCTATCTGAAAGAGGCTTTGGCGCTGAAGTTGTCTGTGAATGTGGAGTTGGTGGCATGTGAAACCCACATGTGGAGCATTGGTTTGTGTGGGAAGCTCACCAAGCTTCATTTCAGTCCTAGGCACTCAAAGGGCATTAAGCCTAGAGTGTGAGAACTGAGTTTCCTTGAGAGCTGCTTGGAAGCCTGATGGTGTGTGAAGTTAGTGAGCCAAATGGAGTTGTTCTCCCACAAGAACCACTCGGCTGATTCTTCCTCAATATGCGCTTCACCAACATGCAGTGTTTCCTTGATTGAATTAGCTCTGACACCAATATTTGCGCCTAGAGCCCTTGTATTGTGGGCTATCTCAAAACTGCTTTGGCGCTGAATTTGTCTGTGAATGTGGAGTTGGTGGCATGTGAAACCCGCATGTGGAGCACTGGTTTTTTATGGGATGCTCTACCAGGTTCAATCCTAGAAAATGCACTCAAAGGGCATTAAGCCTAGAGTGTGAAAACTGAGTTTCCTTGAGAGCTCCTTGGAAGCCTGATGGTGTGTGAAGTTAGTGAGCCAAATGGGGTTATTCTCCCACAAGAATCACTCGGCTGATTCTTCTTCAATATGCCCTTCACCAACATGCAGTGTTTCCTTGATTGAATTAGCTCTCACACCATTGAATTAGCTCTCACACCAATATTTGCGCATAGAGCCTTTGTATTGAGGGCTATCTGAAAACGGCTTTGGCAGGAAGTGGTCTTTGAATGTGGAGTTGGTGGCATGTGAAACCCGCATGTGGAGCATTGGTTTGTGTGGGAAGCTCACCAAGCTTCATTTCAGTCCTAGGCACTCAAAGGGCATGAAGCCTAGAGTGTGAAAACTGAGTTTCCTTGAAAGCTGCTTGGAAGCCTGATGGTGTGTGAAGTTAGTGAGCCAAATGGAGTTGTTCTCCCACAAGAACAACTCGGCTGATTCTTGTTCAAAATGCACTTCACCAACATGCAGTGTTTCCTTGATTGAATTAGCTCTCAAACAAATATTTGCGCCTATAGCCTTTGCCTTGAGGGCTATCTGAAAATGGCTTTGGCGCTGAAGTTGTCTGTGAATGTGGAGTTGGTGGCATGTGAAACACGCATGTGGAGCATTGGTTTGTGTGGGATGCTCACCAAGCTTCATTTCAGTATTAGGCACAGAAAGGGCATTAAGCCTAGAGTGTGAAAACTGAGTTTCCTTGAAAGCTGCTTGGAAGCCTGATGGTGTGTGAAGTTAGTGAGCCAAATGGAGTTGTTCTCCGACAAGAATCACTCGTCTGATTCTTCTTCAATATGCGCTTCACCAACATGCAGTGTTTCCTTGATTGTATTTGCTCTCACACCAATATTTGCTCCTAGAGCCTTTGCATTGAGGGCTATCTGAAAACGGCTTTGGCGCTGAAGTTGTCTGTGAATGTGGAGTTGGTGGCATGTGAAACCGGAATGTGGAGCATTGGTTTGTGTGGGAAGCTCACCAAGCTTCATTTCAGTCCTAGGGTCTCAAATGGCATTAAGCCTAGAGTGTGAAAACTGAGTTTCCTTGAGAGCTGCTTGGAGGCCTGATGGTGTGTGAAGTTAGTGAGCCAAATGGAGTTGTTCTCCCACAAGAACCACTCGGCTGATTCTTCTTCAATATGCGCTTCACCAACATGCAGTGTTTCCTTGATTGAATTAGCTCTCACACCAATATTGGCGCCTAGAGCCTTTGTATTGAGGGCTATCTGAAAGAGGCTTTGGCACTGAAGTTGTCTGTGAATGTGGAGTTGGTGGCATGTGAAACCCGCATGTGAAGCATTGGTTTGTGTGGGAAGCTCACCAAGCTTCATTTCAGTCCTAGGCACTCAAAGGACTTTAAGCCTAGAGTGTGAGAACTGAGTTTCCTTGAGAGCTGCTTGGAAGCCTGATGGTGTGTGAAGTTAGTGAGCCAAATGGAGTTGTTCTCCCACAAGAATCACTCGGCTGATTCTTCTTCAATATGCTTTTCACCAACATGCAGTGTTTCCTTGATTGAATTAGCTCTCACACCAATATTTTTGTATAGAGCCTTTGTATTGAGGGCTATCTGAAAACGGCCTTGGCGCTGAATTTGTCTGTGAATGTGGAGTTGGTGGCATGTGAAACCCGCATGTGGAGCATTGGTTTTTATGGGATGCTCTACCAGGTTCAATCCTAGAAAATGCACTCAAAGGGCATTAAGCCTAGAGTGTAAAAACAGTGTTTCCTTGAGAGCTGCTTGGAAGCCTGATAGTGTGTGAAGTTAGTGAGCCAAATGGAGTTGTTCTCCCACAAGAACCACTCGGCTGATTCTTCCTCAATATGCGCTTCACCAACATGCAGTGTTTCCTTGATTGAATTAGCTCTCACACCAATATTTGCGCCTAGAGCCCTTTGCATTGGGGGCTATCTAAAAACGGCTTTGGCGCTGAAGTTTTCTGTGAATGTGGAGTTGGTGGCATGTGAAACCCGCATGTGGAGCATTGGTTTGTGTGGGATGCTCACAAAGCTTCATTTCAGTCCTAGGCACTCAAAGGGCTTTAAGCCTACAGTGTGAAAACTGAGTTTCCTTGAGAGCTGCTTGGAAGCCTGATGGTGTGTGAAGTTAGTGAGCCAAATGGAGTTGTTCTCCCACAAGAACCACTCGGCTGATTCTTCTTCAATATGCGCTTCACCAACATGCAGTGTTTCCTTGAATGAATGAGCTCTCACACCAATATTTGCGCCTAGAGCCTTTGTATTGAGGGCTATCTGAAAATGGCTTTGGCGCTGAAGTTGCCTGTGAATGTGGAGTTGGTGGCATGTGAAACCGGAATGTGGAGCATTGGTTTGTGTGGGACGTTCACCAAGCTTCATTTCAGTATTAGGCACTCAAAGGGCATTAAGCCTAGAGTGTGAAAACTGAGTTTCCTTGAGAGCTGCTTGGAAGCCTGATGGTGTGTGAAGTTAGTGAGCCAAATGGAGTAGTTCTCCCACAAGAAATACTCGGCTGATTCTTCTTCAATATGCGCTTCACCAACATACAGTGTTTCCTTGATTGTATTTGCTCTCACACCAATATTTGCTCCTAGATCCTTTGTATTGAGGGCTATCTGAAAACGGCTTTGGCTATGAATTTGTCTGTGAATGTGGAGTTGGTGGCATGTGAAACCCGCATGTGGAGCATTGGTTTGTGTGGGAAGCTCACCAAGCTTCATTTCAGTCCTAGGCACTCAAAGGGCATTAAGCCTAGAGTGTGAAAACTGAGTTTCCTTGAGAGCTGCTTGGAAGTCTGATGGTGTGTGAAGTTAGTGAGCCAAATGGAGTTGTTCTCCCACAAGAACCACTCGGCTGATTCTTTTTCAGTATGCGCTTCACCAACATGTAGTGTTTCCTTGATTGAATTAGCTCTCACACCAATATTTGCTCCTAGAGCCTTTGCATTGAGGGCTATCTGAAAACGGCTTTGGCGCTGAAGTTTTCTGTGAATGTGGAGATGGTGGCATGTGAAACCCGCATGTGAAACCCGCATGTGGAACATTCGTTTGTGTGTGATGCTCTACCAGGTTCATTCCTAGATAATGCACTCAAAGAGCATTTAGCATAGAGTGTGAAAACTGAGTTTCCTTGAAAGCTGCATGGAAACCTGATGGTGTGTGAAGTTAGTGAGCCAAATGGAGTTGTTCTCCCACAATAACCACTCGGCTGATTCTTCTTCAATATGTGCTTCACCATCATATAGTGTTTCCTTGTCTGAATTAGCTCTCACACCAAAATATGCGCCTAGAGCCTTTGCATTGAGGGCTATCTGAAAACGGCTTTGGCGCTGAAGTTGTCTGTGAATGTGGAGTTGGTGGCATGTGAAACCCGCATGTGGAGCATTGTTTTGTGTGGGATACTCTACCAGGTTCATTCCTAGATAATGCACTCAAAGGGCATTAAGCCTAGAGTGTGAAAACTGAGTTTCCTTGAGAGCTGCTTGGAAGCCTGATGGTGTGTGAAGTTAGTGAGCCAAATGCAGTTGTTCTCCCACAAGAACCACCCGGCTGATCCTTCTTCAATATGCCCTTCACCAACATGCAGTGTTTCCTTGATAGAATTTGCTCTCACACCAATATTAGAGTCTAGAGCCTTTGCTTTGAGGGCTAACTGAAAACGGCTTTGGCGCTGAAGTTGTCTGTGAATGTGGAGTTGGTGGCATGTGAAACCCGCATGTGGAGCATTAGTTTGTGTGCAATGCTGTACCAGGTTTATTCCTAGATAATGCACTCAGAGGGCATTAAGCCTAGAGTGTGAAAACTGAGTTTCCTTGAGAGCTGCTTGGAAGCCTGATGGTGTGTGAAGTTAGTGAGCCAAATGGAGTTGTTCTCCCACAAGAACCACTCGGCTGATTCTTTTTCAGTATGCGCTTCACCAACATGTAGTGTTTCCTTGATTGAATTAGCTCTCACACCAATATTTGCTCCTAGAGCCTTTGTATTGAGGGCTATCTGAAAATGGCTTTGGCGCTGAAGTTTTCTGTGAATGTGGAGATGGTGGCATGTGAAACCCGCATGTGAAACCCGCATGTGGAGCATTCGTTTGTGTGTGATGCTCTACCAGGTTCATTCCTAGATAATGCACTCAAAGAGCATTTAGCATAGAGTGTGAAAACTGAGTTTCCTTGAGAGCTGCATGGAAACCTGATGGTGTGTGAAGTTAGTGAGCCAAATGGAGTTGTTCTCCCACAAGAACCACTCGGCTGATTCTTCTTCAATATGTGCTTCACCATCATATAGTGTTTCCTTGTTTGAATTAGCTCTCACAGCAAAATATGCGCCTAGATCCTTTGCATTGAGGGCTATCTGAAAACGGCTTTGGCGCTGAAGTTGTCTGTGAATGTGGAGTTGGTGGCATGTGAAACCCGAATGTGGAGCATTGTTTTGTGTGGGATACTCTACCAGGTTCATTCCTAGATAATGCACTCAAAGGGCATTAAGCATAGAGTGTGACAAGTGAGATTCCTTGAGAGCTGCTTGGAAGCCTGATGGTGTGTGAAGTTAGTGAGCCAAATGCAGTTGTTCTCCCACAAGAACCACTCGGCTGCTTCTTCTTCAATATGCGCTTCACCAACATGCAGTGTTTCCTTGATTGAATTAGCTCTCACACCAATATTTGTGTCTAGAGCCTTTGTATTGAGGGCTATCTGAAAACGGCTTTGGCTATGAAGTTGTCTGTGAATGTGGAGTTGGTGGCATGTGAAACCCGCATGTGGAGCATTAGTTTGTGTGCGATGCTGTGCCAGGTTCATTCCTAGATAATGCACTGAAAAGGCATTAAGCATAGAGTGTGAAAAGTGAGTTTCCATGAGAGCTGCTTGGAAGCCTGATGGTGTGTGAAGTTAGTGAGCCAAATGGAGTTGTTCTCCCACAAGAACCACTCGGCTGATTCTTCTTCAATATGCCTTTCACCAACATGCAGTGTTTCCTTGATAGAATTTGCTCTCACACCAATGTTGGCGCATAGAGCCTTTGTATTGAGGGCTATCTGAAAGAGGCTTTGGCGCTGAAGTTGTCTGTGAATATGGAGTTGGTGGCATGTGAAACCCTCATGTGGAGCATTGGTTTGTGTGCGATGCTGTACCAGGTTCATTCCTAGATTATGCACTCAAAAGGCATTAAGCATAGAGTGTGAAAAGTGAGTTTCCATGAGAGCTGCTTGGAAGCCTGATGGTGTGTGAAGTTAGTGAGCCAAATGGAGTTGTTCTCCCACAAGAACCACTCGGCTGATCCTTCTTCAATAAGCGCTTCACCAACATGCAGTGTTTCCTTGATTGAATTAGCTCTCACACCAATATTTGCGCCTAGAGCCCTTGTATTAGAGGCTATCTGAAAATGGCTTTGGCGCTGAAGTTGTCTGTGAATGTGGAGTTGGTGGCATGTGAAACCCGCATATGGAGCATTGGTTTGTGTGGGATGCTCACCAAGCTTCATTTCAGTATTAGGCACACAAAGGGCATTAAGCCTAGAGTGTGAAAACTGAGTTTCCTTGAGAGCTGCTTGGAAGCCTGATGGTGTGTGAAGTTAGTGAGCCAAATGGAGTTGTTCTCCCACAAGAACCACTCGGCTGATCCTTCTTCAATATGCCCTTCACCAACATGCAGTGTTTCCTTGATTGTATTTGCTCTCACACCAATATTTGCTCCTAGAGCCCTTGTATTGAGGGCTATCTGAAAACGGCTTTGGCAGGAAGTGGTCTGTGAATGTGGAGTTGGTGGCATGTGAAACCCGCATGTGGAGCATTGGTTTGTGTGGGAAGCTCACCAAGCTTCATTTCAGTCCTAGGCACTCAAAGGGCATTAAGCCTAGAGTGTGAAAACTGAGTTTCCTTGAGAGCTGCTTGGAAGCCTGATGGTGTGTGAAGTTAGTGAGCCAAATGGAGTTGTTCTCCCACAAGAACCACTCGGCTGATTCATTTTCAGTATGCGCTTCACCAACATGTAGTGTTTCCTTGATTGAATTAGCTCTCACACCAATATTTGCTCCTAGAGCCTTTGCATTGAGGTCTATCTGAAAACGGCTTTGGCGCTGAAGTTTTCTGTGAATGTGGAGATGGTGGCATGTGAAACCCGCATGTGAAACCCGCATGTGGAGCATTCGTTTATGTGTGATGCTCTACCAGGTTCATTCCTAGATAATGCACTCAAAGAGCATTTAGCATAGAGTGTGAAAACTGAGTTTCCTTGAGAGCTGCATGGAAACCTGATGGTGTGTGAAGTTAGTGAGCCAAATGGAGTTGTTCTCCCACAAGAACCACTCGGCTGATTCTTCTTCAATATGTGCTTCACCATCATATAGTGTTTCCTTGTTTGAATTAGCTCTCACACCAAAATATGCGCCTAGATCCTTTGCATTGAGGGCTATCTGAAAACGGCTTTGGCGCTGAAGTTGTCTGTGAATGTGGAGTTGGTGGCATGTGAAACCCGCATGTGGAGCATTGTTTTGTGTGGGATACTCTACCAGGTTCATTCCTAGATAATGCACTCAAAGGGCATTAAGCCTAGAGTGTGAAAACTGAGTTTCCTTGAGAGCTGCTTGGAAGCCTGATGGTGTGTGAAGTTAGTGAGCCAAATGCAGCTGTTCTCCCACAAGAACCACTCGGCTGCTTCTTCTTCAATATGCGCTTCACCAACATGCACTGTTTCCTTGATTGAATTAGCTCTCACACCAATATTTGTGTCTAGAGCCTTTGTATTGAGGGCTATCTGAAAACGGCTTTGGCTATGAAGTTGTCTGTGAATGTGGAGTTGGTGGCATGTGAAACCCGCATGTGGAGCATTAGTTTGTGTGCGATGCTGTGCCAGGTTCATTCCTAGATAATGCACTCAAAAGGCATTAAGCCTAGAGTGTGAAAAGTGAGTTTCCATGAGAGCTGCTTGGAAGCCTGATGGTGTGTGAAGTTAGTGAGCCAAATGGAGTTGTTCTCCCACAAGAACCACTCGGCTGATTCTTCTTCAATATGCCCTTCACCAACATGCAGTGTTTCCTTGATAGAATTTGCTCTCACACCAATGTTGGCGCATAGAGCCTTTGTATTGAGGGCTATCTGAAAGAGGCTTTGGCGCTGAAGTTGTCTGTGAATGTGGAGTTGGTGGCATGTGAAACCCTCATGTGGAGCATTGGTTTGTGTGCGATGCTGTACCAGGTTCATTCCTAGATTATGCACTCAAAAGGCATTAAGCATAGAGTGTGAAAAGTGAGTTTCCATGAGAGCTGCTTGGAAGCCTGATGGTGTGTGAAGTTAGTGAGCCAAATGGAGTTGTTCTCCCACAAGAACCACTCGGCTGATCCTTCTTCAATATGCGCTTCACCAACATGCAGTGTTTCCTTGATTGAATTAGCTCTCACACCAATATTTGCGCCTAGAGCCCTTGTATTAGGGGCTATCTGAAAATGGCTTTGGCGCTGAAGTTGTCTGTGAATGTGGAGTTGGTGGCATGTGAAACCCGCATGTGGAGCATTGGTTTGTGTGGGAAGCTCACCAAGCTTCATCTCAGTCCTAGGCACTCAAATGGCATTAAGCCTAGAGTGTGAAAACTGAGTTTCCTTGAGAGCTGCTTGGAAGCCTGATGGTGTGTGAAGTTAGTGAGCCAAATGGAGTTGTTCTCCCACAAGAACCACCCGGCTGATCCTTCTTCAATATGCCCTTCACCAACATGCAGTGTTTCCTTGATAGAATTTGCTCTCACACCAATATTAGAGTCTAGAGCCTTTGCTTTGAGGGCTAACTGAAAACGGCTTTGGCGCTGAAGTTGTCTGTGAATGTGGAGTTGGTGGCATGTGAAACCCGCATGTGGAGCATTAGTTTGTGTGCGATGCTGTACCAGGTTTATTCCTAGATAATGCACTAAAAGGGCATTAAGCCTAGAGTGTGAAAACTGAGTTTCCTTGAGAGCTGCTTGGAAGCCTGATGGTGTGTGAAGTTAGTGACCCAAATGGAGTTGTTCTCCGACAAGAACCACTCGGCTGCTTCTTCTTCAATATGCGCTTCACCAACATGCAGTGTTTCCTTGATTGAATTAGCTCTCACACCAATATTTGCTCCTAGAGCCTTTGCATTGAGGGCTATCTGAAAATGGCTTTGGCGCTGAAGTTTTCTGTGAATGTGGAGTTGGTGGCATGTGAAACCCTCATGTGGAGCATTGGTTTGTGTGGGAAGCTCACCAAGCTTCATTTCAGTCCTAGGCACTCAAAGGGCATTAAGCCTAGAGTGTGAGAACTGAGTTTCCTTGAGAGCTGCTTGGAAGCCTGATGGTGTGTGAAGTTAGTGAGCCAAATGGAGTTGTTCTCCCACAAGAACCACTCTGCTGATTCTTCCTCAATATGCGCTTCACCAACATGCAGTGTTTCCTTGATTGAATTAGCTCTCACACCAATATTGGCGCATAGAGCCTTTGTATTGAGGGCTATCTGAAAATGGCTTTGGCTATAAAGTTGTCTGTGAATGTGGAGTTGTAGGCATGTGAAACCCGCATGTGGAGCATTGGTTTGTGTGGGATGCTCTACCAGGTTCATTCCTAGATAATGCACTCAAAGGGCATTAAGCCTAGAGTGTGAAAACTGAGTTTCCTTGAGAGCTGCTTGGAAGCCTGATGGTGTGTGAAGTTTGTGAGCCAAATGGAGTTGTTCTCCCACAAGAACCACTCGGCTGATTCTTCTTCAATATGCGCTTCACCAACATGTAGTGTTTCCTTGATTGAATTAGCTCTCACACCAATATTTGCGTCTAGAGCCTTTGCATTGAGGGCTATCTGAAAACGGCTTTGGCGCTGAAGTTGTCTGTGAATGTGGAGTTGGTTTCATGTGAAACCTGCATATGGAGCATTGGTTTGTGAGGGATGTTCTACCAGGTTCATTCCTAAATAATGCACTCAAAGGGCATTAGGCATAGAGTGTGAAATGTGAGTTCCTTGAGAGCTGCTTGGAAGCCTGATGGTGTGTGAAGTTTGTGAGCCAAATGGAGTTGTTCTCCACAAGAACCACTCGGCTGATTCTTCTTCAATATGCGCTTCACCAACATGTAGTGTTTCCTTGATTGAATTAGCTCTCACACCAATATTTGGTCTAGAGCCTTTGTATTGAGGGCTATCTGAAAACGGCTTTGGCGCTGAAGTTGCCTGTGAATGTGGAGTTGGTGGCATGTGAAACCCGCATGTGGAGCATTAGATTGTGTGCGATGCTGTGCCAGGTTCATTCCTAGATAATGCACTCAAAAGGCATTAAGCATAGAGTGTGAAAAGTGAGTTTCCATGAGAGCTGCTTGGAAGCCTGATGGTGTGTGAAGTTAGTGAGCCAAATGGAGTTGTTCTCCCACAAGAACCACTCGGCTGATTCTTCCTCAATATGCGCTTCACCAACATGCAGTGTTTCCTTGATTGAATTTGCTCTCACACCAATATTTGCGTATAGAGTCTTTGTATTGAGGGCTATCTGAAAACGTCTTTGGCAGGAAGTGGTCTGTGAATGTGGAGTTGGTGGCATGTGGAAACCCGCATGTGGAGCATTGGTTTGTGTGGGAAGCTCACCAAGCTTCATTTCAGTCCTAGGCACTCAAAGGGCATTAAGCCTAGAGTGTGAAAACTGAGTTTCCTTGAGAGCTGCTTGGAAGCCTGATGGTGTGTGAAGTTAGTGAGCCAAATGGAGTTGTTCTCCCACAGAACCACTCGGCTGATTCTTCTTCAATATTCGCTTCACCAACATGCAGTGTTCCTTGATTGTATTAGGTCTCTCACCAAAATTTGCACCTAGAGCCCTTATATTGAGTGCTATCTGAAAACAGCTTTGTTGCTGAAGTTGTCTGTGAATGTGGAGTTGGTGGCATGTGAAACCCGCATGTGGAGCATTGGTTTGTGTGGGATGCTCACCAAGCTTCATTTCAGTATTAGGCACACAAAGGGCATCATGCCTATGGTGTAAAAACTGAGTTTTCTTGAGAGCTGCTTGGAAGCCTGATGGTGTGTGAAGTTAGTGAGCCAAATGGATTTGTTCTCCCACAAGAACCACTCGGCTGATTCTTCTTCAATATGCGCTTCACCAACATGCAGTGTTTCCTTGATTGAATTAGCTCTCACACCAATATTTGCGCCTAGAGCCCTTGTATTAGGGGCTATCTGAAAACTGCTTTGGCGCTGAAGTTGTCTGTGAATGTGGAGTTGGTGGCATGTGAAACCCGCATGTGGAGCATTGGTTTGTGTGGAAGCTCACCAAGCTTCATCTCAGTCCTAGGCACTCAAATGGCATTAAGCCTAGAGTGTGAAAACTGAGTTTCCTTGAGAGCTGCTTGGAAGCCTGATGGTGTGTGAAGTTAGTGAGCCAAATGGAGTTGTTCTCCCACAAGAACCACTCGGCTGATTTTTCTTCAATATGCGCTTCACCAACATGCTGTGTTTCCTTGATTGAATTAGCTCTCACACCAATATCTGCGCCTTGAGCCTTTATATTGAGGGCTATCTGAAAACGGCTGTGGCGCTGAAGTTGTCTGTGAATGTGGAGTTGGTGGCATGTGAAACCCGCATGTGGAGCATTAGTTTTTGTGAGATGCTGTACTAGGTTCATTCTTACATAGTGCACTCAAAGGGCATTTAGCAGAGAGTGTGAAAACTGAGTTTCCTTGAGAGCTGCTTGGAAGCCTGATGGTGTGTGAAGTTAGTGAGCCAAATGGAGTTGTTCTCCCACAAGAACCACTCGGCTGATTCTTCTTCAATATGCGCTTCACCAACATGTAGTGTTTCCTTGATTGAATTAGCTCTCACACCAATATTTGCTCCTAGAGCCTTTGCATTGAGGGCTATCTGAAAACGGCTTTGTCGCTGAAGTTGCCTGTGAATGTGGAGTTGGTGGCATGTGAAACCCGCATATGGAGCATTGGTTTGTGCGTGATACTCTACCAGGTTCATTCCTAGATAATGCACTCAAAGGGCATTAAGCCTAGAGTGTGAAAACTGAGTTTCCTTGAGAGCTGCTTGGAAGCCTGATGGTGTGTGAAGTTAGTGAGGCAAATGGAGTTGTTCTCTCACAAGAACCACTCGGCTGATTCTTCCTCAATATGCGCTTCACCAACATGCAGTCTTTCCTTTATTGAATTAGCTCTCACACCAATATTGCGCCTAGAGCCCTTGTATTAGGGGCTATCTGAAAACGGCTTTGGCGCTGAAGTTGTCTGTGAATGTGGAGTTGGTGGCATGTGAAACCCGCATGTGGAGCATTGGTTTGTGTGGGATGCTCACCAAGCTTCATTTCAGTCCTAGGCACTCAAAGGGCATTAAGCCTAGTGTGTGAGAATTGAGTTTCCTTGAGAGCTGCTTGGAAGCCTGATGGTGTGTGAAGTTAGTGAGCCAAATGGAGTTGTTCTCCCACAAGAACCACTCGGCTGATTCTTCTTCAATATGCGCTTCACAAACATGCAGTGTTCCTTGATTGTATTAGCTCTCTCACCAAAATTCGCACCTAGAGGCTTTGTATTGAGGGCTATCTGAAAACGGCTTTGGCAGGAAGTGGTCTGTGAATTTGGAGTTGGTGGCATGTGAAACCCGCATGTGGAGCATTGGTTTGTGTGGGAAGCTCACCAAGCTTCATTTCAGTCCTAGGCACTCAAAGGGCACTAAGCATAGAGTGTGAAAACTGAGTTTCCTTGAGAGCTGCTTGGAAGATTGATGGTGTGTGAAGTTAGTGAACCAAATGGAGTTGTTCTCCCACAAGAACCACTCGGCTGATTCTTCTTCAATATGCGCTTCACCAACATGCAGTGTTTCCTTGATTGAATTAGCCTCTCACACCAATATTTGCGCCTAGAGCCCTTGTATTGTGGGCTATCTGAAAACGGCTTAGGCGCTGAAGTTGTCTGTGAATGTGGAGTTGGTGGCATGTGAAACCCGCATATGGAGCATTGGTTTCTGTGGGAAGCTGACGAAGCTTCATTTCAGTCCTAGGGTCTCAAATGGCATTAAGCCTAGAGTGTGAAAAGTGAGTTTCCATGAAAGCTGCTTGGAAGCCTGATGGTGTGTGAAGTTAGTGAGCCAAATGGAGTTGTTCTCCCACAAGAATCACTCGGCTGATTCTTCTTCAATATGCGCTTCACCAAAATGCAGTGTTTCTTTGATTGAATGAGCTCTCACACCAATATTTGCGCCTAGAGCCCTTGTATTGAGGGCTATCTGAAAACAGCTTTCGCGATGAAGTTGTCTGTGAATGTGGAGTTGGTGGCATGTGAAACCCGCATGTGGAGCATTGGTTTGTGTGGGATGCTCTACCAGGTTCATTCCTAGATAATGCACTCAAAGGGCATTAAGCATAGAGTGTGAAAAGTCAGTTTCCATGAGAGCTGCTTGGAAGCATGATGGTGTGTGAAGCTAGTGAGCCAAATGGAGTTGTTCTCCCACAAGAACCACTCGGCTGATTCTTCTTCAATATGCCCTTCACCAACATGCAGTGTTTCCTTGATTGAATTAGCTCTCACACCAAAGTTTGCGCCTAGATCCTTTGCATTGAGGGCTATCTGAAAACGGCTTTGGCAGGAAGTGGTCTGTGAATGTGGAGTTGGTGGCATGTGAAACCCGCATGTGGAGCATTGGTTTGTGTGGAAGCTCACCGAGCTTCATTTCAGTCCTAGGCACTCAAATGGCATTAAGCCTAGAGTGTGAAAACTGAGTTTCCTTGAGAGCCGCTTGGAAGCCTGATGGTGTGTGAAGTTAGTGAGGCAAATGGAGTTGTTCTCCCACAAGAACCACTCGGCTGATTCTTCATCAATATGCGCTTCACCAACATGCAGTGTTTCCTTGATTGAATTAGCTCTCACACCAATATCTGTGTCTAGAGCCTTTGTATTGAGGGCTATCTGAAAACGGCTTTGGCGCCGAAGTTGTCTGTGAATGTGGAGTTGTTGGCATGTGAAATACGCATGTGGAGCATTGGTTTGTGTGGGAAGCTCACCAAGCTTCATTTCAGTCCTAGGCACTCAAAGGGCATTAAGCATAGAGTGTGAAAACTGTGTTTCGTTAAGAGCTGCTTGGAAGCCTGATGGTGTGCGAAGTTAGTGAACCAAATGGAGTTGTTCTCCCACAAGAACCACTCGGCTGATTCTTCTTCAATATGCGCTTCACCAACATACAGTGTTTCCTTGATTGAATTAGCTCTCACACCAATATCTGTGTCTAGAGCCTTTGTATTGTGGGCTATCTGAAAACGGCTTTGGCTAGGAAGTTGTCTGTGAATGTGGAGTTGGTGGCATGTGAAACCCGCATGTGGAGCATTGGTTTTTATGGGATGCTCTACCAGGTTCAATCCTAGATAATGCTCTCAAAGGGCATTAAGCCTAGAGTGTAAAAACTGAATTTCCTTGAGAGCTGCTTGGAAGCCTGATGGTGTGCGAAGTTAGTGAACCAAATGGAGTTGTTCTCCCACAAGAACCACTCGGCTGATTCTTCTTCAATATGCGCTTCACCAACATGCAGTGTTTCCTTGATTGAATTAGCTCTCACACCAATATTTGCGTATAGAGTCTTTGTATTGAGGCTATTTGAAAAAGGCTTTGGCGCTGAAGTTGTCTGTGAATGTGGAGTTGGTGGCATGTGAAACCCGCATGTGGAGCATTGGTTTGTGTGGGATGCTCTACCAGGTTCTTTCCTAGATAATGCACTGAAAAGTATTAAGCATAGAGTGTGAAAAGTGAGTTACCCTGAGAGCTGCTTGGAAGCCTGATGGTGTGTGAAGTAAGTGAGCCAAATGGAGTTGCTCTCCCACAAGAACCACTCGGCTGATTCTTCCTCAATATGCCCTTCACCACATGCAGTGTTTCCTTGATTGAATTAGCTCTCACACCAATATTTGCATCTAGAGCCTTTGCATTGAGAGCTATCTGGAAATGGCTTTGGCGATGAAGTTGTCTGTGACTGTGGATTTGGTGGCATGTGAAACCCGCATGTGGAGCATTGGTTTGTGCGTGATGCTCTACCAGGTTCATTCCTAGATAATGCACTCAAAGAGTATTAAGCTGAGAGTGTGAAAACTGAGTTTCCTTGAGAGCTGCTTGGAAGCCTGATAGTGTGTGACGTTTGTGAGCCAAATGGAGTTGTTCTCCCACAAGAATCACTCGGCTGCTTCTTCTTCAATATGCGCTTCACACCAACATGCAGTGTTTCCTTGATTGAATTAGCTGTCACAATAAAATTTGCGCCTAGATCCTTTGCATAGAGGGCTATCTGAAAACGGCTTTGGCGCTGAAGTTGTCTGTGAATGTGGAGTTGGTGGCATGTGAAACCAGCATGTGGAGCATTGGTTTGTGTGGGATGCTCTACCAGGTTTATTCCTAGATAATGCACTCAAAGGGCTTTGGCGCTGAAGTTGTCTGTGAATGTGGTTTTGGTGGCATGTAAAACCCGCATGTGTAGCATTCGTTTGTGTGCGATGCTGTACCAGGTTCATTCCTAGATAATGCACTCAACAGGCATTAAGCATAGAGTGTGAAAAGTGAGTTTCCATGAGAGCTGCTTGGAAGCCTGATGGTGTGTGACGTTAGTGAGCCAAATGGAGTTGTTCTCCCACAAGAACCACTCGGCTGATTCTTCTTCAACATGCCCTTCACCAACATGCAGTGTTTCCTTGATTGAATTAGCTCTCACACCAATATTTGCGTCTAGATCCTTTGCATTGAGGGCTATCTGAAAACGGCTTTGGCGCTGAAGTTGTCTGTGAATGTGGAGTTGGTTTCATGTGAAACCCGGATGTGGAGCATTGATTTGTGCGGGATGCTCACAAGCTTCTTTTCAGTGCTAGGCACTCAATGGGCATTAAGCATAGAGTGTGAAAAGTGAGTTTCCTCGAGAGCTGCTTGGAAGCCTGATGGTGTGTGAAGTCAGTTAGGCAAATGGAGTTGTTTTCCCTCAAGAACCTCTCGGCTGATTCTTCTTCAATATGCCCTTCACCAACATGCAGTGTTTCCTTGTTTGAATTAGCTGTCACACCAATATTTGCGTCTATAGCCTTTGTATTGAGGTCTATCTGAAAATGGCTTTGACGCTGAAGTTGTCTGTGAATGTGGAGTTGGTCGCATGTGAAACCCGCATGTGGAGCATGGGTTTGTGTTTGATGCTCACCAAGCTTCTTTTCATTCCAAGATAATGCACTGAAAGGGCATTAAGCATAGAGTGTGAAAAGTGAGTTTCCTTGAGAGCTGCTTGGAAGCCTGATGGTGTGTGAAGGTAGTGAAGCAAATGGAGTTGTTCTCCCACAAGAACCACTCGGCTGCTTCTTCTTCAATATGCCCTTCACCAACATGCAGTGTTTCCTTGATTGAATTAGCTGTCACAATAAAATTTGCGCCTAGATCCTTTGCATTGAGGGCTATCTGAAAACGGCTTTGGCGCTGAAGTTGTCTGTGAATGTGGAGTTGGTGGCATGTGAAACCAGCATGTGGAGCATTGATTTGTGTGGGATGCTCACCCAGCTTCTTTTCATTCCAAGACAATGCACTCAAAGGGCATTAAGCATAGAGTGTGAAAAGTGAGTTTCCTTGCGAGCTGCTTGGAAGCCTGATGGTGTGTGAAGTTAGTGAGCCAAATGGAGTTGTTCTCCAACAGGAACCACTCGGATGCTTCTTCTTCAATATCCCCTTCACCAACATGCAGTGTTTCCTTGTTTGAATTAGCTGTCACACCAATATTTGCGTCTAGAGCCTTTACATTGAGGTCTATCTGAAAAAGGCTTTGGCGCTGAAGTTGTCTGTGAATGATGAGTTGGTCGCATGTGAAACCCGTATGTGGAGCATGGGTTTGTGTTTGATGCTCACCAAGCTTCTTTTCATTCCAAGATAATGCACTCAAAGGGCATTCAGCATAGAGTGTGAAAAGTGAGTTTCCTTGAGAGCTGCTTGGAAGCCTGATGGTGTGTGAAGTTAGTGGGCCAAATGGAGTTGTTCTCCCACAAGAACCACTCGGCTGCTTCTTCTTCAATATGCCCTTCACCAACATGCAGTGTTTCCTTGATTGAATTAGCACTCACACCAATATTTGCGTCTAGAGCCTTCACATTGAGGGCTATCTGAAAACGGCTTGGCGCGGAAGTTGTCTGTGAATTTGGAGTTGGTGGCATGTGAAACACGCATGTGGAGCATTGGTTTGTGTGGGATGCTCACCCAGGTTCTTTTCGGTCCTAGGCATTCTACGGGCTTTAAGCATAGAGTGTGAAAAGTGAGTTTCCTTGAGAGCTGCTTGGAAGCCTGATAGTTTGTGAAGTTAGTGAGCGAAATGGAGTTGTTCTCTCACAAGAACCACTCGTCTGATTCTTCTTCAATATGCCCTTCACCAACATGCAGTGTTTCCTTGATTGAATTAGCTCTCAAACCAATATTTGCATCTAGAGCCTTTGCATTGAGGGCTATCTGAAAACGGCCTTGGCGCTGAAGTTGTCTGTGAATGTGAAGTTGGTGGCATATGAAAGCCGTATGTGGAGCATTGGTTTGTGTGGGATGCTCACCCAGGTTCATTCCTAGATAATGCACTCAAAGGGCATTAAGCATAGAGTGTGACAAGTGAGATTCCTTGAGAGCTGCTTGGAAGCCTGATGGCGTGTGACGTTAGTGAGCCAAATGAAGTTGTTTTCCCTCAAGAACCTCTCGGCTGCTTCTTCTTCAATATGCCCTTCAGCAACATGCAGTGTTTCCTTGTTTGAATTAGCTGTCACACTAATATTTGCGTCTAGAGCCTTTGCATTGAGGTCTATCTGAAAATGGCTTGGCGCTGAAGTTGTCTGTGAATGATGAGTTGGTGCATGTCAAACCCGCATGTGGAGCA